>NC_050577.1:94475946-94763304 GCF_011100635.1 Trichosurus vulpecula | reverse complement strand
TCTCTTCTCTTCTTCTTCTCTCTTCTTCTTCTTCTATCTCTTCTTCTTCTTTCTTGGTTTTTTCCCTTTGGTTCTAATCTTCTTTACAACAGATAGTGTGGAAAATATGTTTAGTATGATTGTACATGTATAGCCTATGGCATATTACATGCTTTCTTGGAGTGGGGTAGAAGGAAGGGAAGAAAATTTAGAACTCAAATATTGAAAAACTAAAAATCAATGAATCAATTTTTTAAAAAGATTTACTAAATGTAAAAGAAGGTACAAAATCTCACTGACTAAAACAATTGTTTCAAAGTAGAATTGGCAAGTGGAAGCTAATGTATCTATGAGACATAAAAAAATAAACAAAGTCATAGGAGTGGAGAAAATAAGATATAATGTGTTATCTCATCAGAAAAGTAACTCACCTGGAAAAGAGATAGGAAGAATGACAATCTAAGAATTATTGGACTAGCTGCATGCCATTATCAAGAGTCTAGATGTCACCTTTCAAGAAATTATCAATGAAAAACTGCTTCAATATCTTAGATCCAGAGGGTGAGAGAGAAATTGGAACAATTCACTGATTATCTTCTGGAAGAAATCCCAAAATTAAAACTCCCAAGAATACAATAGCTAAATTCCAGAGCTCTCAGATCAAAGAGAAAATACTACAATAACCAGAAATAAACAATTTAAATATCATGGAGCCATAGTCAGAATCACAGAAGATTTAGCAACTTCTAAGTTAAAGTAGGGGAAGATTTGGGATATGATATTCTGGAAGGCAAAGGAGCTAGGACTACAAAAATAATAACAAAATATAAAATCAATAATGATCATAATTACCAATACAAAAGCTATAATCACCAATAGAAAAAATAATAATCATTGCCTTGTCATGGTGGAAGATCTTGTGTAGCTTGATGATACTATGAACTCTGCTATGCAGGGTTATCAAAGCTAAATAGGTCACAGTGGAGAGTTCTGACACAAGGTGATCTACTGGAGAAAGAAATGGCAAACCACTGTTATAATACATTTAATATGTTCCTTGTATATCTTAGAAATAAGACCTTCATTAGATCAACTTGCTGCAAAGGTTTTTGGTTGTTTTTTTTTCAATCCAGTTTTTTCCCTTCTCTTTTAGTTGCATTGGTTTTATTTGTGCTATTAAATTTTTTCCAATGAAATCAAAGCTGCACAATTAATCTTGTATGATACTCTTTCTGAATATACACCTCAATTTTGTGAGATAATTTCCTCCACCTTTAGACCTAATTCATTCCTTTTGATCCCTCTTTCCTTTCTTCTTTTAAGGTCATTAAAGAAATCATTCCTTGGACTTTTGTCTTATTAAGCTCCCTATATGATGCTTGATGATGATTAGGGGTTCTGAGGCGGGGGCACAAAAACCATCTTTCTATATTAGAATGTATGCAGTTCACACTTGTTAAGTCCATTATGATTGATCAGTTATAATTGCATTTTTATGTTTCTCTTGACTTCTGTGTTTGTATTTTAAAGTTTCTACTCAGTTCTGGTCTTTTTATTGGAAAAGCTTAGAAGTCCTCCACTTTACAAAAGTCAGTTTCTCCCTACTCTTGATTGTAAGTCTGCCTTTTACCTTCTGGGTCATCACATTCCAAGTTCTCCACTTTATAGTGGTGGCTGCCAAATCTCACATGATCCTCACTGTGGGTCCTTGATACTTGAACACTTTCTATCTGCTTGTAGTATTTTTTTACTTTGATAAGGAAGCTCTGGATTTTGCCAGAAAAATTTCACTTTTTTTTTAACAAAAATGTTGTGGGTGGGGTGGAGCCAAGATAGTGGGTGGAAGACAGGGACTAACTTAAGTTCTCCCCTAAATCCCACCAAACTCTTGTAAAAAAATGGCTCTGAACAAATTCTACAGCTACAGAACCCCTTAAAGGACAGAGGGAAACAAGTCTCCAGTCCCAAGATTAGCCTGTATAGTCACCAGGAAGGGTCTATTGCACCATACTGGGAATGGAGCACAACCCAGCATGGGCTGCTTCAGGACTGACCAGATGAGGAATCAGGCAGAAGAGGCCTTAGGGCCCTGAATTACTGAACTGTGGCAGTTATCAGACTTCTCAACTAACAAACACCAAAGTCAACAGAGCAGGTTAGTGGGAAAACTGCTAGATCTGGGTGAGAGAAGTGCATTGTCCGGCCCCAGGCCTGGGGGCAGTAGAGGTGGCTCTTGGCAGCAGCAGGAAACTCCTGTGCCTGCTTCCAGAGCTCCAGCAACAGCTGCTTCCAGAGTGTCTGGCCCACATGGTGGGAGGAATCAAGCAGCAGATCAAGCGGGAGTGCAGGATTGCTTTGTTGGTGCAGAGGCAAGGTTCTCTTTCTTTGCTCTCCTTGGATCTGGGTCATGGTCCTGGTTGACAGTTCTTGGGGGAGGAGGAGTGCTGGTGTGGCAGAGCTTGCAATGACTGTGGAGTAGAAGTAGCTCTGAAAACTTCAGCCCAAGGCCCCTAAAGCTTAGGACAAAATACTCTCTACTCTACGAGCCATCAAACCCTGACAAAAAGGTCAAGGGTCAAGTAGTTGGCTGGGAACATGAATGGGCAGCATAAAAGGACTCAGACTATAGAGTCTTTTTTTTGGTGAGAAAGAAGATCAAACATACAGCCAGAAGGAGTCAAAGAGCCAATATCAAAAGCCTCCAAGAAAAATATGAATTGCTTTCAGGCCATGGAAGAGCTCAAAAAGGATGTGGAAAAGCAAGTAAGAGAAGTAGAGGAAAAATTGGGAAGAGAAATGAGAGTGATGTGAGAAAACTGTGGAAAACAAGTCAATGACTTGATAAAAGAGACCCCCCCAAAAAACTGAAGAAAATATCACCTTAAAGAATAGACTAACCCAAATGGCAAAAGAGCTCCAAAAAGCCAATGAGGAGAAGAATGCCTGGAAAGGCAGAATTAGCCAAATGGAAAAGGAGGTCCAAAAGACCACTGAAGAAAATACTTCTTTAAAAAATAGAATGGAGCAAGTGGAAGCTAGTGACTTATGAGAAATCAAGAAATTATAAAACAGAACCAAAAGAAATGAAAAAAATGAAAGATGATGTGAAATATCTCATTGGAAAAACCACTGACATGAAGAATAGATCCAAGAGAGATAATTTAAAAATTATTGGACTACCTGGAAGCCATGATCAAAAAAAGAGCCTAGACATCAACTTTCAAGAAATTATCAAGGAGAACTGCCCTGATATTCTAGAGCTGGAGGCTAAAGTAGAAATTGAAAGAATCCACTGATCGCCTCTTGAAAAAGATCCCCAAAAGAAAACTCCTAGGAATATTGTTGCCAAATTCTAGAGTTCCCAGATCAAGGAGAAAATACTGCAAACAGCCAGAAAGAAACAAATTGAATATTGTGGAAACACAATCAGAATAGCACAAGATCTAGCAGCTTCTACATTAAGGGATCAAAGGGCTTGGAATATGATATTCTGGACATCAAAAGAGCTAGGATTAAAACCAAGAATCATCTACCCAGCAAAACTGAGTATAATACTCCAAGGCAGAATATGGATTTTCAATAAAATAGAGGACTTTCCAGTTTTCTCAGTGAAAAGAACAGAGCTCAATAGAAAATGTGACTTTCAAGTACAAGAATCAAGAGAAGCATGAAAAGGGAAACAGGAAAGAGAAATCATAAGGGACTTACTAAAGTTGAACCATTTTGTATACATTCCTACATGGAAAGTCAATATATGTAATTCAATATTCTCAGTATTAGGGTAGCTGAAGGGAATATACATATATAGAGTGACAGAGGACACAGGATGACTTGAATATGAAGGGAGGGCATCTAAAAAATAAAATGAAATTAAGGGGTGAGAGAGGAATATATTGGGAGAAGGAGAAAGAGAGAGATAGAATGGGGTAAATTATCTCACATAAAAGTGGCAAGAAAATGCAGTTCTATTGAAAGGGAAGAGGGAGCAGGTGAAAAGGAATGAGTGAGTCTTGCTCTCATTGGATTTGATTTGAGGAGGAAATAACATACACACTCAGTTGGGTATCTTACCCCACAGGAAAGTAGGGGGAAGGGGATAAGAGCAGGGGAATGATAGAAGGCAGGGCAGATGGGGGAGGAGGTAATCAAAAGCAAAGGGACAGAGTTAAGGGAGAAAATTGAATAAAGCAGGACAGGATAGGATGGAAGGAAATTTAGTTAGTCTTTCACAACATGACTGTTATGAAAGTGTTTTGCATAATGTTACATGTGTGGCCTATGTTGAATTGCTTGCCTTCTCAAGGAGGGTGGGTGGGGAAGGAAGAAGGGAGAGAATTTGGAACTCAAAGTTCTAAAAAGAAATGCTCAAAAAATGTTGCATCAAGAGAAAGGTTGTGTTTATTTTCTGAAATGAGCATAAAGTACACCTTTCATGATCACGCTGAAAGCAGGTGTAAAGAATGACAGTGACCTTGGGCTGAAGGTACTTTTATAAAAATAAAAATACCCAATAATCAGCATCCTTTCTGATTCTTGGCAAACTTTTTTTTTACAGAAATGTTGGTCCAAACTTACCAAAAAAAGCACAAATGTGCATAGTTCAGAAGATCTGCAATAGGGTCATAAAATGCTTGTGTCCCCAAGTTTAGCATACACTAATACCTGTGAAAATACAAAATTAAATTCGTCACTAGAATCTGAAGATGTACAGTACAGAGATCTAGTTTTCAGACTCGCTTGAATTTAATCCTAGGCGGGGTTTCTGTGTGCAAGGTTTGGTTTTTTTAAATATTCTATGCAAGACCCTTTTCCACATAAAAAATAAAGCTGCTGTTGAATTAATGTTATTCAAGTCCATTTGATTGCTGCCTAGAACTGCAGTTGGGAAAAGTCTTTCCAGATAAAAATGATGTGCCTGAGGAAAAACAACTACTCAGTAGGGCAACCCTCTGCCTCACCCTCTTCTTGTAGATGTGCTAATGTGTCCCTTGTGTCCTTGGTAATAGCCAGGGCCCAGGGTGGGGAAGGCCAAGTCTGTTGGTGTAGAAGACCAGAGCCCACTGGGTTTTCCTGCAAATTGCCCTCATAGTTGATGCTGTGCATCTTGGCTGGCAAAAAGGGAGTGCTTTCATACCCCTTGGTAGGGTCATTGCTATTGGCCAGAACTGTAATTGGTCCATGACTATACTCAAATCTATGGTCCTTATCTCCCATGAACAATATGGAACCAATATTGAGGTTTTGAAGGCTATTTTGAAGACTCTTGCTGGGGTGTTGGTGGATCTGCCTGTTTTTTAGCAAGTGTTATGTTGGTGTTTCCCTGAGATTTGAGTTGTGTGGTTATCATTTTCTCCACAACTTATAATCTTAGTGAGTTAATATTGAGGATGGTAAGCCCCTACCCCAGCAGCACGTGCAGCTGGAGCAAGGAAGTCCTACAGTGAGCATTTACCTTGCCCTACCACCAGGAACTACCACCAGTGAGATGGTCCCAGCACTAACCACCCCGACCCCTAGGCAGTACACTCTGCTGCACTCCCCAAAGTGAGGTCAATCAGTGTCTCCACAGCAGGTCCTGCCCATCTGGTTTTAAAATGCCAAAGGTAATAAAATAAGTGACTTCTACATGTGATCATTTGGAAATGCAACTGATAGCTTCAGAAAATTATTGTTTGTGTTGTTATACTTCTAAATTGTATTGTATTTCTAAATTCTCTTATATTGTAAAATTTGAGGGACCATTATAAAACAGAAATGGTGTTAGACAAAGCAGTTTTTAATCTGACTTTTGTTGTATACGAATTGGGGTTTTAAAAGGATGTGATAAAAAAAATAGATAGTGTTAATGGGCAAGGGACTAGTTCATTGGAGGTTGGAGGGAAGGACTCAGTCTTGGTCTATCTGAAATCCAATCCCCATCACTCATTAGCTTTGTGATCTTAAATAAGTACCTAACTGGTAAGTGTCTTCATTTCCCCAAATGAGCCAAAGGATAACATAATAAAGTGAATGACTAAGGGGAATGTTTGCTCATAAAGTGGGCAGTACTACATTTCTCCATTGCTGTACTTGAATAGTAGTTTATG
Source organism: Trichosurus vulpecula (assembly GCF_011100635.1). Classification (NCBI taxonomy): domain Eukaryota; kingdom Metazoa; phylum Chordata; class Mammalia; order Diprotodontia; family Phalangeridae; genus Trichosurus; species Trichosurus vulpecula. The sequence continues at coordinate 94,757,239 of NC_050577.1, read as the reverse complement.
GCATATGATGATGCCAATATTTTTCTTTCAGGTTTCTGAATTAAAATAGTTTGGGGAAAAAAACTGGTAAACATTCTATTCTGTTTCAGTGTGGTTTAAAATCACTTTTTGTGTTTTGAAAATGAGCACTTTTATAAATCACTTTGAAGAACGCTTTGGCTAGAGGCAAACAGGGATGGTTTCAGTTTCTAGCAACCACCTTCTCTCAAGGACAGCCCTCCCTCACAAATTTGGCAAAGTGTGAAAGGACAATCATTTACCTGAGAAGGGATTTTCCTCTAGGAGTCAACCCTGGGGCTTGTAAAGAGAGTGGAAACTCAGCCAACACACTCGTTCTTCACCCCAACTCAACAAGACCCAAAGCTAAGCAAGCAGAGAAACAAAGCAGACTATCTGAGAAGGGCAGATCTGTCCACTGGACAGGGTAGGGATCCCACCCTCCCCAGAGGTGCTGCCAACCCTTCACCTGGCCAATCTAAGCACTGTGGCTTTACCAAAATCCACAGCCTTCTGTCTCCCTCCACAAAGAGCTGAGCTTTGGGGTCAGTGTTTGGGGTCAGCTGAGTTTGGGGTCAGGGTGTGCTTGGAGCCTGGGTGTGTGTGAGCAGCAAAAGGCAGATGGAAAATGAAAGCTATCTGACCTAAGGACTGCCCATTTCCTGAAACTGGCATGATTAAGAGAAAGAGAAGTCTAAGATTACCTGACCAGGTGTGCTCATGCCATGTGATCAGGAGCCCTTTAGAGCAAAGAGGATTCCTCAGTTCAGGAACTGAGGAACTAGGAGAAAAACTTTCACTAGGCACCAAACACTTCTCTGGAGTAATATGCATCCAACTCTTAATTATTAGATCTGTGGATTAACAAGACATTTCTTCTCTGTCTCTGTCTCTCTTCGTGCACGTCTGTGTGTGTGTGTGTGAGTGTGTGTGTGTGTGTGTGTGTGTGTGTGTGTGTCTTGGTACCTGCCTCCCTTTAGACCATTTTCCTGTTTGCTTCCCTGGCCATTATTTTTAAGTTATTCCTTTCCCTCCCACGAAACCTTCTGATAAGTGAGATTTCCCCCTTTTTTTGCCCTGTAAGCTACACTTCCCCATTAAGGCTCCTTTCACATGGAGCAGTTTTGTGATGAAAAGGTGAGAAAAAGGAATTTTTGTGCAGAAGAGAAGATTTAATTTTTAAGGTATTTAATACATCGCCACCATTAACATGAATTTTTTGATGCCCAAAAGGAATAGAAAAAGAACTGGATTTTTTTTCTGGTAGAAATAACTGCACGGTCTTTATTACCAAAGTCTGGCATATTCATAGTTAAAACAAGAGATAAAGCAATCTGCCTTTTAAGATCCATAGTTGGCTGTGATGGAAAAACAAAATGTATGAATAAAACATTTTTTAGAAAGATTCATAACTGATAACAGGAAATTGACTGAGTTTATACATTTATATAGAAAAAGATACATGCAGTTGTTTGGGTTGGAAGTTGGAAGTTTGTTGTCATTAAAGCTTATTTAAAAAAAAAACCTCCAGAATGCTCCAGCAGTAGCTGTGATCCAGAATATATTCCCATGTCTGACACAGCCTGTGGGTGCTCCAGGCTAAACTTTTACCTCTGGCATAGAGAACACAGGGACTTCCCCTTTCTCTACCAGACTCCAGGGTTCTAGGGAGAAATCTCTCTATTAGAACCACAGAGTAGCCAGCCTCCTTAGGAGCTTCATTACCAGTGAGGCCTAGCTTGCTTGGGGTTATGGGGAGGAGGGGAATTCTGAAAATTTCCTAACATTCTAAAGCTCTTCCCACAGGGCTTTAATCTTTCCCAATACTGACTGCCTCCCTGTTCCTAGGCTGAGCCTTCACCCATCCCTTTCAGAACCACCAGGCTCTAGAGTCAAGACCTGCTCCATTCATGATGACTTCCTTCTACTGGGTAAATTGATTAGAAAAGGGAAAGACAGTAATTAGCTCCTGTCTGCATGAACCGAGCAGGAATCAGCCACTGAACAAAATACCAGGGGGAGGTTTAGCAAGGAAAAAAATGGAAAGGGTAATTAAACAGCGCCGTTTGTAGAAGTCTTACTCTTTTTTATTCCTCACAACAGCCCCAAGAGGTAGTAAATAGCACCATCCCCTACTTGGAGGGAAAGAAGGCAGAATACAGGCACACCAAGCAATTTGCCCAGGGTCACAAGGCCAGATACAAAGCAGCTCCAGTGCTCAGGGCCCTGCTCACTGAGGCAGAAAAACAGAAAGATCCACCCAGTTTACTGTTTCTTAGCTGAAGGTGTTTCTCGATTTCTAAGAAAGTCTCATGAAACCCAGCTATTACAGAGCTGCGGGGGGCCTCTGCACAGTGGGAGCCCTCACTAGACACTGGTCTTTCTTCCTCAGTTCTCCAGACAGTTTCCTTCTGGGCTAAGAATCAAAGCCAGGGCAGTAGCAGCTGTCTTCCCATTTGACCCAGGTCTGTAGATAAATGGAAAGTGGAAGGCCTGTTGGTCCACAAGGCTCCATAAGCCAGGGGCAAATGCACCCAGAGAGTGATCTTCACAAAATTAATCTGCAACCCAGAACAAGGACAGGGAGCAGCCTCTGAGCTAGTGAAAGGTTTGATGACTAACAACAGCAAGTCATAACATCAACACAGAATCATTTTGCCTTTAGGACCCAGCACTTTGTTAGCAGCCTGGATCTGCTCCATTGATTGCCTGAAGGAATTTAGCAAAAATTCAGAAATATAAAAAATGTCAATAGAATTGATCAGCAAAGAAAAAGAGGCAGGAATGAGAGAGGAATATACATCTGATTTTTAGCTTTATAGCACTTATTCCACATTTCAACAAGAGAAGCAGAACTGTACACAAGACTCAAATGATCAGCCTTAGATGACAGAAGCCAACTATACTTGGCAAAATACATTTTAGCATTTATATTTCATCATAAATATATTTCCTACTAAAGTCTAGTACCCAAGGCTGAGCAGCACTGCTTCCAGAAATATTCATGTCTTATTCAAATCAAAAACCAATTTCATGCTGGTGGATCCAAGGACACATCTGATTTGGTCTTGAAATGAACCTTTTCCAGTAGCTTTGCCTTGTGTTCACCAAGTATGAAAGGTGAGCGGACCTCCTCATCCTTCAGGTATACCTCCAGACCCTCCCCAAAATAGGACACTAATGGAGAAATCTCACAAAGGACAAAACCCTCACAAAGGAGGGTTTTCAGTTCCCAGAGTACTGGGCTGCTCTGGGATCCTGACTCCATTTTCATCCACGAAGGTGGCACCAGCCTGCACAGTCCAATGGTAGTGCTGAGCTAGCAGGGCTTGCTGGGCAGTGGTGGGGTTGTCTCTGTTCACCGTGTCTGCGTTTTTTAGGGGAGAGAATTCCTCTTCCCTTGAGACTTCAAATGCAACAAAGTTTTTTGAGAATTGGAACATGTCAAACACGAACTTCTCCATCTTTATACCATTCGGTTTTAGTGGCTTTACCAGATTTCCATCCTCATCCACAAAAGGGACCTTCTTGAGGGCAACATGTTGCTTCAGTAAAGGCTCAAATTCTTGAATAATGGTCTGGAGGAAGCTCCGGGTGAAGAAGTGGTTGCAGATGTTGCCTGCATTGAAAACCAGATTTCCACTCTCATCCCGATGTTGGACTGTCTCCAGGTCCACCTCACTGTACTCTACCACCTGGTAAATGCCATCCACCTGACACACCACACACACAGGCTCTGTGGGGTAGGCCTTCTCCACTACCTTGGCCCCACAATCTGCACCCTTCAGCACACAGAAGCCAATGAAGACAGGGTCAGCCATTTTAACAAGGATATTGTCCACACAGTACACATGGACATACTCTACTCCACCACGCTCCATGTCTTCCAAAATTCTGTTGTCCACGAGGGCTCGGTACAGACCACCATTGCCATCTGGCGCCATTGCAACCTTGTCCTTCCTTTCCAAGATGGCCCAGCCATCAAAGCTCACAGCTGGTAACATCCTCTGCTCAAACATGACCACATTGGCTGGGTCCAGATGGAAGAAGTTATTTTCCTTAAAAAACTCAACTGTTGGCTTCAGAGTGAATTCACTGGTCATGATGTACCAGGGAACAGTGCAGTGTGTGTTGTGTCTGTGGCTAGCCAGCTGCTCCACTCAGCGGATTCGCTCAGCCTGGAGCTCATACAGTGTCTTCCCACTAGGCAAGCCCACCCGGTACATGGCTTTGGGGTACACCACTCCTAGGCGAGTGCCTTGCTCCCCAGCAAGTAGCAGGACAGCCACCTTGTTCTGCGCAATCTGGTGGAAACCTTCCCTCCTCCCAGCACTGCAGAGTCTGCAGGTCGCTCTTGCCCAGGCTGCCCAGGAACTCAGGCTGCACCAGCTGCATCCTGGAGTCCAGGCGGTCCACAGGACGCTGATCCTGGGCGCAGGCTGCAGCCGCCCTGTATTAGGAGGGCGGAGTTTATAATCTCAAAGAGGATCATAAACATGTCTGAAAGGTTCGGAACCGCCGGATATAAGAAACTCTCAAAGTAGGAGGCAGAAGAATCAAAACATATATTTAGGCTCCACAGTAACCAACCCATGAACCAGCAACCCCATTTTGATATATTGATCAAAAGCTTCCAGGCCCAATAAGTACGCCTTGAAAGAGTAACCAGGAGGCTACAGAGAAGCATGATTGCGTAAAGCAAAATCATGCTTTCCCCTCTATGGTAAAAAGATTACCCACTGGCCTGAAGTCTTTGTTCAGCTTCCTCCCGTAGGTCAGCTCTGCTACTGGCAGCTCCTGCTGCGGCTGCGGCTATAGCTGTAGCAGCCTCTGGCTCCAACGGGAGCTGCTTTTAACCATCCAGCTTCTGCGGGGGTGTAAGGTACACCGGGGAAAGCACAGGTTCTTGCAATCTGCTTAAGCAAGGTGAAGGGGTTGACCGGGAAAGCACAGGTTCTTTCCATCAGCTTAAGCAAGGGAAGCAAGGTGAAGGGGCCGACAAGCTTACTCCAGTCCAACATACAAACAGCATTCAGTTCAGGGGAAAAAGCCAAACTAGTCAAGGGCACTTGTTGACTAAGTGCTAAGGAGCCCATTTTTGGTTGCCAATACACTCCACCCCTTGTTATAGGATACATAATCTAATCAGCCATGTATCCTAGAACATACATTGTGATCCAATTACAAAGGAAACTAAAACATATCATTTATTATAAAGCAAAACATATCATTTGGTGACATTCCTAAATATTGGTTTATGATTCAAATGTGATCCACCCCTAGGTCCCAGCAAGATAATCTCTTCAATCAATCATCCCCAAAATAATTATTAATAATTCAAATGTCCACCCCTAAATCCTTGTATCCATTACATAGGATCAATAATATCATAATAATAAAACAACATAGCAAAGATAACACAAAATAAGTAAACACAGAACACTATCATCATTCCCACCCCTCCTTGAATGATTGGGGCTCAAAATCTTGGGGTAAGGGGTGAAGGTCTCATTTTCCATAGCTTCTTCACACTGAAATTGGATGTAGAGATGGCCCTGCCCCAAAAAGTCCCATTCCAGATGTCAGTTCTTTAACAAGCTGGCAGGAATTCCAAGAATGCTATGTGCTTAGGCAGTCACCAGAAAGTGCAGGGGGCTTAAGCCTAAAGGAAACAGAACTAGCAACAACGTTAGCCAAAACAAAGGACAAAAAGAGTCGACAAGTATGGACTATTATCCTTCAAATAAAATCATCTCAAGTTTGGTTGAGATTTCAGTTATGCAAAGATCCAACATCAGAGCCAAACTCAGGTGGGAAATGTTTCTTTTCAAAAGGAACATAATGAGGAAGCCAAGAGGATCCCACCCTAGATAGAGACTAAGATTGTCCTCTCAGCCTTTCCCCAGATGTACAAGGAAACACAATGGGAAAATTAAACTAAGAGGATCCCATCCTAGATAGAGACTAGGATTGTCCTCCCAGCCTTTCCCCAGATGTACAAGTTTTCATCCGTTAATCACACAAGGTCACCTTCACTCTGAGTGGCTTGTGGGCTTGCAGGAGCAGTTCTTATTTCCCTATTTCTCCTGCTATCAAGTCCTTTATCTCTGTACATTCTGTATAATTCATTGGTTGGAATGCCATCTATCATTTCGAAACCTACCCCTGCTCTCAATAGAGCAGTAAACATTTCTTTCCTTGTTACTCTCCTTTGGCGCCAAGTTTGCTGGTTATTCACCCTTCTCTCTCGAGGAGATCTATCCCTTCCCCAGTCACCTAAGTCATGTAACTGTAAAATCTTATTTATCACTGTTGTAAGACGGCTCCCTACTTCTCCAAGTAATAAATTCAAAATTAGTTGTTTATAAGCAGGGGGAGCGGTCCTAATTATTAAATTCCTATGAGGCAGTCCCATTGGATCATTGTAATATTTGTCTGCAGTTCCTATCATAATGGCAGTCTTCATTACCTCCTCCTTTAGTCTCATGATACAATCTCTAAGTGAATACCAGGGTCTGTGCTCAGTGGGCCACATAGAATCAGTAGCATATCTCTTATTGCATCCCACAGCAGCTAATGCCAACAGAGTAGTCCTGCTATCACCATCTCCTTGCTGATGATGTTCCCTAAAAGCTTGTTGAACTAGAGGATCATGGCTGATACCTATGAATCTCATGCAGTCTGTCCTATCTACTGATATTCCACTGGCCCCTTGATCACTGAGTCTTACCATCCAAGATATCAATGGTTCTCCTATTCTTTGGCTGAATCTACTCAAAATATCTGTGACCTCTTGCGGTGAGAAATCTTCCTGAATTTCCCTTGTAACTGAATCTTCACCTCGGGTTTCTGTCTTCCTCCTTTGTATGGGTCGAGCCCTTGTCTGATCATTTAACCATCTCCTATTCTCTGTGTGAGGGACATCCTGAACCCCAGTAGTGTTTTGTGCCTCAGCCCCTAACACTGTCTCATTTTCCCCCCACTCACTTCCTCTGCCACCATGGCTAGGACGAAGCAGGCAGTCAGGCTCTTTCTGGGCTGGGTTGAAATGCACTCTGGGCTTTTTTGGTCTCCTGTTGCTCTTAGCCACATTAATAGAAAAGTTCTCATTTGAGTCAGTTTGGTCTCCTGCTATCTGAGATTCCCCTTCTTGCTGTGGGGTAGGAGTGCCCCCATGTCTTTCACTTAATCTCAATCTTTCGTATACTAGCCGGTAGGCTGATAACACTATCCAGCTTTGCCTAGATAGTGATGCCCCTGACTGAATCCCAACTTCTTGTAAACACTTTTCCAAATCCCTAGGATCTCCTCTCCGTAGCCTTGGTTCCCAGTTTTCACAGGGTCCAGCTTTTTTAGCCAATTCTTTTGCTAGGGAGGAATAAAATGGATCCTCCTATCCTGGGATATTCATCTCTTCCTCTGAAATTGTTCTGCTTCTAAATAGAGATCTTATACCTAGCGATCCCATCCTGGTCGCCAAATGTACTAGGAGGGCAGAGTTTATAATCTCAAAGAGGATCATAAACATGTCTGAAAGGTTCGGAACCGCCGGATATAAGAAACTCTCAAAGTAGAAGGCAGAAGAATCAAAACATATATTTAGGCTCCACAGTAACCAACCCATGAACCAGCAACCCCATTTTGATATATTGATCAAAAGCTTCCAGGCCCAATAAGTACGCCTTGAAAGAGTAACCAGGAGGCTACAGAGAAGCATGATTGCGTAAAGCAAAATCATGCTTTCCCCTCTATGGTAAAAAGATTACCCACTGGCCTGAAGTCTTTGTTCAGCTTCCTCCCGTAGGTCAGCTCTGCTACTGGCAGCTCCTGCTTCAGCTGTAGCTGCGGCTGCAGCTGCGGCTGTGGCTGTAGCTGTCTCTGGCTCCAACGGGAGCTGCTTTTAACCATCCAGCTTCTGCGGGGGTGTAAGGTACGCCGGGGAAAGCACAGGTTCTTTCCATCAGCTTAAGCAAGGGAAGCAAGGTGAAGGGGCCGACAAGCTTACTCCAGTCCAACATACAAACAACATTCAGTTCAGGGGAAAAAGCCAAACTAGTCAAGGGCACTTGTTGACTAAGTGCTAAGGAGCCCATTTTTGGTTGCCAATACACGCCCGCTGGCAGTGCTCCCTCAGTTCGTCAGGGTCCAGCAGGGCCAGCTTGGTGAGCAGGGACGCCCTCCCGGCTGGCTCCAGCTCATCGCAGAAGCACAGGAGATGGGACTGGCCGGCCCACTCCAGCCAGGCTTGGATTTCCTCCTCTGACACCATACCTGAGCCCCAGACACCCCCAGCAGCAACAGCAGAAGCAGAAGCTGAAGCCAGAGAGGTCGCGACTAAAAGAACTGTTTTTCAATTTTTTAAAAAAGCTTGTAGAATATGGGTCAAAAGAATCAACTTTCATATAGGATTTGAACAGTTTCAGATAGAAAATAGACTGTGACATAAATAGAAAATACTGAAAGCCCTCACTCCAATCTGACATCCCAACTAGCTGTCCTCAACTTGGCTGAAATGCTTGAAAAAGTTGGTTCTAATCAGTGCCTCCACTTCCTCTCCTCCTACTCCATCATTTTTTTTAATTTATGTTTTATTATTTGTCTAATATTTTTAGTTTTCAACATCAATTTCCACAAGATTTTGAATTACAAATTTTCTCCCCATTTCTACCCTCCCCCCAACTCCAAGATGTCATATATTCTGATTGACCCATTCCCCAGTCAGCCCTCCCATCTGTCACCAAACTCCCCCCCCATCCCCTTTTCCCTTACTTTCTTGTAGGGCAAGATAGAGGTTTATGCCCCATTGCCTGTATATCTTATTTCCTAGTTGCATGCAAATACATTTTTTTGGACATCTTCTTTTAAAACTTTGAGTTCCAAAATCTCTCCCCTCTTCCCTCCCCACTCACCCTCCCTAAGAAGGCAAGCAATTCAACATAGGTCACATATGTATCATCACACAAAACCCTTCCACAATACTCATGCTGTGAAAGACTAACTATATTTTGCTCCCTCCAATTCAGTCCCCCCTTTTTCAATTTTCTCTCTTGACTCTGTCCCTTTTGAAAAGTGTTTGCTTTTGATTACCTCCTCCCCCATATGCCCTCCCTTCTATCATCCCCCCTTTTTATCCCCTTCCTCCTTCTTTCCTGTGTGGTAAGATACCCAATTGAGTGTGTATGTTATTCCTTCCTCAAATCAAATCCAATGAGAGCAAGATTCACTCATTCCCGCTCACCTGCCCCTCCTTCCCTTCCAATGAACTGCTTTTTCTTGCCACTTTTATGTGAGATAATTTAGCCCATTCTATCTCTCCCTTTCTCCCTCTCTCAATATATTCCTCTCTCATCCCTTAATTTCATTTTATTTTTTTAGATATCACCCCTTCATATTCAACTCACCCTGTACCCTCTGTCTCTCTACATATGTATATTCCCTTCAGCTACCCTAATACTGAGGTCTCATGAATTACACAGATCATCTTTCCATGTAGGAATGTAAACAAAACAGTTCAACTTTAATAAGTCCCTTATGATTTCTCTTTCTTGTTTACCTTTTCATGCTTTCCTTGATTCTTGTATTTGAAAGTTAAATTTTCTATTGAACTCTGTTCTTTTCACTGAGAAAACTGGAAAGTCCTCTATTTTATTGAAAATCCATATTTTGCCTTGGAGCATTATACTCAGTTTTGCTGGGTAGATGATTCTTGGTTTTAATCCTAGATCTTTTGACGTCCAGAATATCATTTTCCAAGCCCTTCAATACCTTAATGTAGAAGCTGCTAGATCTTGTGTTATTCTGATTGTGTTTCCACAATATTCAATTTGTCTCTTTCTGGCTACTTGCAGTATTCTCCTTGAACTGGAAACTCTAGAATTTGGCAACAATATTCCTAGGTGTTTTCTTTTGGGGACGTTTTTCAGGAGGTGATCAGTGGATTCTTTCAATTTCTACTTTAGCCTCCAGCTCTAGAATATCAGGGCAGTTTTGCTTGATAATTTCTTGAAAGATGATGTCTAGGCTCTTTTTTTGATCATGGCTTTCAGGTAGTCCAATAATTTTTCAATTATCTCTCCTGGATCTATTCTCCATGTCACTGGTTTTTCCAATGAGATATTTCAAATCGTCTTTCATTTTTTCATTCTTTTGGTTCTGATTTATAATATCTTGATTTCTTATAAAGTCACTAGCTTCCAGTTGCTCCAATATAATTTTTAAACCAGTATTTTCTTCAGTGGTCTTTTGGACCTCCTTTCCCATTTGGCTAATTCTGCCTTTCAAGGCATTCTTCTCCTCATTGGCTTTTTGGAGCTCTTTTGCCATTTGAGTTAGTCGATTTTTAAGGTGTTATTTTCTTCAGTATTTTTTGGGTCTCCTTTATCAAGTCATTGACTTGTTTTTCATGGTTTTCTCACATCACTCTCATTTCTCTTCCCAATTTTTCCTCTACTTCTCTTACTTGCTTTTCCACATCTTTTTTGAGCTCTTCCATGGCCTGAGCCCAATTCATATTTCTCTTGGAGGCTTTTGATATAGGCTCTTTGACTTTGTTGACTTCCTCTGGCTGTACATTTTAGTCTTCTTTGTCACTTAAAAAAGATTCCAAAGTCTGAGTCTGAATCGAGACCATTTTTGCTGTTTGCTCATGTTCCCAGCAAACTACTTGACCCTTGAGTTTTTTGTCAGGGTATGACTGCTTGTAGAGTAGAGAGTACTTTGTCCCAAGCTTGAGGGGCTGCACTGCTGTTTTCAAAGCTACTTCTACACAGCAAGCTCTGCCACACAAGTGGTCCTTCTCCTCCAAGAACTGCCAACCAGGATTGCGGCCCAGATCCAGGCAGGGCAAAGCAGGCTTTTCACTCCAGGTCTAGTCTGCTATTTAATTCCTCCCACCAGGTGGGCCTGGGGCTGGAAGCAACTGCAGCTGTAGCTCTGGAAGCAGCCTCAGAGCTGCACCATGTCCCCTGCCCCCAGGGTGTTGGCCAACCACCAATTCCTTTCACTCTGTCCCAGAAGCTTTTTCCACTAACCTTCTCTGTTGTCTTTGGTGTTTGTGGGTTGAGAAGTCTGGTAACTGCCAGAGCTCACTGATTAAGGGTGCCAGGGCCTGTTCTGCCCAGCTCCTGGTCTGGTTGGTCCTGGTGTAGCCCAAGCTGGGTTCTGCTCTGCTCCCAGCTCTGTGCAATGCACCCTTCCCAGTGACCAGCCAGGCTGTCCTGGCCTGGAGCCCTGCTTCCTTCTGCTATTTCGTGGGTTCTGCACCTCTAGAATTTGTTCAGAGTCATTTTTATACGTGTGTGTAGGGACCTGGGGGAGAGATTAAGCAAGTTCCTGCTTTCTAGCCACCGTCTTGGCCGCACCCCCTATTCTTTCTTTTAAGACATAAATTGTATCTTTTATCTTGCATTAAAACACCAAACAACAGCATTTCCATATATACAGCAGAACACGAAAAAGAACATTGCATATGAAATTATGAAGGTCCATTTTATACTTCTATTTTTTAGAAGAATATAATAAATTCCACCTATTACTTTCAAAACTGCCTCATTTATCTGTACTTCCTTCTTTTCTCTCCCTCCAAACCTCTCCACCATTAAAAAATAAAGAAAATTCTGACTAGGATAATCAAACAATATCGATCTCCAATATTACCAAATCCAACTACACACATGTATGGATATATGTGTGTGCATATATGTGTATATATATATGTATGTATGTATGTATGTATGTACATATATATTTTTAAGTTTATTTTTATCATTCACTTTAAAATTTTGAGTTCCAAATTCCCTCTCCCTCCAGCCCTTCCCCCACCTATTGAGAAAGAAAGTAATATGGTATTCATTATATGACAGTGTATATCTTTCTGCGATTCATATTCAACACCTCTCTGTTAAGAGGTCGGTGACATATTTTATCATGGGACCTCTAATGACTTGTTTCATGATTGTTTTTAACAGAACTCTTAATTCTTTCATATTGCTTTCCTTTACAATGTTGTTTTTCTTATATAAATTTTTGTTTTCCTCATTTTATTCTGCATGCATCAGTTTTGTTGGTTCTCTGAAATAATTTTTCATTTCTTATGATAAAATAATATTTAATTACATATATAATACCACACATTGCTCAACCATTCCCCAATTGATGTATTCCTCTTCAGATTCTAATTCATTTATAATCCCCTTACCCCTTTTAATTATCTCTTCAGAATCTGGAAGTCTGCTTTGTTGATAACTATTCCCTCCCCAGTATTATCCTTTCTCTTAAGATGCCAATCCCCTACCTTATTTCCCTGTTGAGTTTAACATTTCTCTTTCCTACATTACTGTGTTCCTTTTACTTTACCTTCTCTTCTCCCTTTTAAAACCATTTGAACAGAACCAATCCACTCTAGGTTCTCCCGTTTTTCTTATTTAACTCCCTTTTAGAATATTGCATTCCAAAATCTCCTCTAGTTTATATTAGCAGCTATCAGGTATGTGATCTTGATTATAGTTCCTTAGTAATTGAGCTGCTTTGGGGGAAAGTAGAATGCTTGCAGTATATTATCTTTCATATGGGAGCTCATAATTTTAATTATGACATTCCTAGGATTCTTCCTTTTAGGGTTTCTTTGAGGAGGTGATCAGGAAAGTTTTTCTGTCTTTGCCCCTATTTCTATTACATCTAGGCATTTCATTTATGATATCTTGAAACATAACGTCTGGACTCTAGTTTGGGTTGTGGCTTTCAGGTAGAGTAATGATTCTTAAATTTTCTCTTCTTGATTTTTTTCCAGTTCAGATGTTTTGGGGATGATGCCTCACATTTTGTACTATTTTTTCAATCTTCTGCCTTTGTTTTTAATATTCTTTGATATTTCATGGAGTTATTAGTTTCTATTTGATCAACTCTCTTCCTGGAGGAGTTTAGCATTTTCCATTGTGAGTACTTTGATATTATCTTGGATCATTTTATTGATTAGAGTCACAGTTGATCGTCATTCCGATATTGCAGTTACTGTATACAATATACTCCTGGTTCTGCTCACTTCACTTTACATCAGTTCATCTAAGTTTTCCAAGTATTTTCTGAAACCATCTTACTTGTAATTTTGTATAGCACAATTTTATTGCATCGCAATTGTATACCACAACTTGTTCAGTCATTACCCAATTGATGGGCATCCTCTCAGTTTCCAATTCTTAGCCACTAAAAAGAGTTGCTGTATGCATTTTCATACATATAGTTCGTTTTCCCCTTTCTTTGGTCTCTTTGGAAAACAGACCTAGTAGTGGTATTGCTGGATCAAAGAGTTCACATAGTTTTGTGGCTTTTGGGGCACAATTCCAAATTGTTCTCCAGAATGATTGGACCAGTACACAACTCCACCAACAGTGCATTAGTGTCTCAATTTCTCCACATCTCCTCTAGCATTTCTCATTTTCTTTTTCTGACATGTTAGTTCATTTCATAGGTTGACTAGGTACCACAGACTTGATTTAATCAGCATTTTCTAATCAATAGTGATTTAGAGCATTTCCTCATATTACTATTGTTAGATTTGATTTCTTCTGAAAACTGACTGTTCATATCCCCTGACTATTTATCATTTAGGGAATGGTTCTCATTTTTATAAATTTGGTTAAGTTCTCTATATATTTGGGAAATAAGGCCCTTATCAGAGAAAATATGATATATATGCCATATGCTATAAATTATATGCTATAAGTTTTCCCTTCAATTTTGACTTTCCTTCTAATTTTGGCTGCAATGTTTTTGTTTGTGCAGTTTCATGTAATCAAAATATTCACTTTACTTCCTATAGTCCTCTTGGTGTCTTGTTTGGCCATAACCTCTTCCCTTATCCATAGATCTAATGTGAAAAATTTTTTTCATGTTCTACTTATTTGCTTATGATATCAAGAAAGTTAAAGAATAAAAGCTAGGGTTCCAATTAGGAGGCTTTTGCAAAAATTCAGGTCAGAACTGAGTAGAACCTAAATGGGTATGGAGGTGGGGATGTTGTATGAATAAGGATAAGAGAAGACACACAGAGGTATTGTAGAGATAGAATTGTCAAAACTTGATTAAGTCACCAAAAGGATTTTCTAAAATCAAAGGTTAACTATGTAAACCCTATCCTTACTTAATAAACTTCAGTGCTGCCTTATTACCTCTAGCATCAAATATAAAATGTTTTAGTTGGCACACAAAGCCCTTCCTAACCTACCTTTCCTCCTACCTTTCCAGTCTTTTTATACCTTCTTCTTTGCCATATCCTCTTCAATCCAGTGACGATGGTCTCCTTGCAGTTACATGGACAAAACACTCCATCTCTTGACTGAACATTTTCTCTTACTGTCTCCCATTCTAGGAATGCTCTCCTTCCTTATCTTTACCTACAGCCTTCCCTGGCTTCCTTTAAGTTCCAACTAAATTCCTACCTTTTACAGGGATTCTTTCCCAACCCCTTGTAATCCTCCTGCTTTCCCTTTGTTAATTATTAACTGTTTATCCTGCATATAACTTGTTTGCATATATTTGTTTGCTTGTTGTCTCTTCCATTGAACTGTGAAGTCCCCAAGGGAATAGGCTGTCTTTTGCTTAGCACAGTTCCTGGCACATAGTGGGTGCTTAATAAATTTCTATTGACTGGTTATATATGAGAGTGTAACAATAATGTTGCTTGCAACTGCTCTGGGTGTATAAGACCAATAACACCAGCATACAGGGCTGCTAGCATAGGTTCTTTGATCTGCTTTTCTAAAAGAAAGCAACTTAAAAGGGGCCAACAATCTCACTTTAATCAAACATATATATATATATAATATATTTATGTATGTGTGTGTATACATACATATATACATACATACGTACACACATATATACACACACGTGTGTGTGTGTGTATATACATACATACATACATACATACATACATACATGCATGCATACATATCTACCATTCACTTAGTTCAGTGGAAAAGTCAACACCCTGACCTTCAGAGAAAATACAAACAGAAATTACAAACAAAAATTATATAAACAGAGCAAATAACACAAATCAGCAGCAGGCTTCTAATTGTTTGACCATAGCAATATATACATAGTTACCAGAGAGAGAGGGCAGCACAACCCTCATGACCTAGGCTCATGTGACTTAGGCTTCCATGTGACTTAAGCAGGTCACATGGGCCTATTAATAGATGGGAAAAATCTTCCCATCAAGCAACAACAATGCATTAAAAATATAGGGGTGTAGGGGAAAGTGTAGTCAGTCAGTCAATTAATATTTATTAAATGTGTATTATGTGCCAGGCATTGGGATAAGCATTAGGAATATTTTTTTAAAAAGGCAAAAGGCCATGCCCTCAAAGAGCTCACAATCTCCCTGGGGGAGATAACATATTTTTTAAAAAGTTGAAAGGAGATCAGGGGTTATTTACCTTGGGAGGGGGAATAATGAAGACTTGTAGCTGGGTAGAAAATGATGAGATGACTGTCCTAAGTTTTCTCCTTATGTGGAAGATCTGGGAGGCCCTCTCTAATGTCTACCTTCCACACCTTCTAATCCGAGGGAGGGAGAAATCCCAAATCTAGTAGATATTGAAGAGATATGAGTTTCAGAGTTGATGTGATCTTGCAGAAAGATAAATTACTGAAGATTTAAAATTCACTGCAAGGTTGTGAACCTAGTGACTAGAAGGTTGCTGCTGCCATGGATGTAAATAAAGAAGTTAGGAAAAGGGAAGCATGTGCTTTAAAGGGAAGATGATGAGCTCTATTGCAGCTCCATGTTCCTTTATTGGGTTCGAAGTGTCTATGAGACTTGCAAATGGAGATAGGTGTACAGCAGGTAGTCAGAAAAGGATAGTTGCTCAGGTGAGGGATGAAGGTTGTCTATGTAGATTGGTGTGCCATTTGCATCAAGATAAACCTGAGATCCTGACTGGTCACCAAGAGAAAGAGAATGTAAGAAGAAAAGAGGGGACAGGACAGAGTACATTTTACTACGAGCTTCTGGAGACAAGGGCTCTGCTTTTTAGGTGGACATTAAAAACTGAATATTAGAAATTATCTGTATTAGAGAAGGATTCATGGCCATGAACTAGGGGAGACGTATTTGAGCAGGGAAGGAAGTTTGTGGGTCATGGTTCAGGTCACACAACAGAGATAGATATGTATGTATTCCACCTAGGTTAGCCTCAGCACTTGCTGTAAACTTTTGTTTTTGCTACTTCCTTCACTATGAACAGGAAATGATTATTCTTCTTGCTAGGCTTAGCTTACCACAGAAGCCAAGTTCCTTCTAATAAGAGCTATTGAATGTGAAACTAGAAGGCAAAACTGGTGATGGACTGGGGTGGCAACATGCTCATAGGAAGTCACCACAGAACAAAATGAGAACCAAGAGATGTGAACAATTAATAGAGAATGAAGTGGGGAGAGTGAGGGGGAGACAAAGGGGAGAGAAAAGTGAGAGAGGAAGAGGACCAGCATCTGCCTTGGACAGCCCTGACAATTCCAAAGCAAACAAGCTGGAGTTGTCAAGTTATCATTTGCCTTAGATAATAAGGATGCATCAGTTAAAAAGTGTGTTGTATTGGAAGAATGAAAAAAAATTATTCGTGGGGATAAAAATACAAGCAAGACAGTCCCGGTCTTCAAGTAGCTTACATTATAACGGGGTGAAAATCCATATAGGGGAATGGTAGCCAAAG
This sequence comes from Trichosurus vulpecula, assembly GCF_011100635.1. NCBI lineage: Eukaryota > Metazoa > Chordata > Mammalia > Diprotodontia > Phalangeridae > Trichosurus > Trichosurus vulpecula. The sequence continues at coordinate 94,740,530 of NC_050577.1, read as the reverse complement.
AGGAGTGTTTAGACAATGGAGTCACAGGGAATGGCAGTTAGTTTCACAGGATGATTGATGATTGACATTTTCTTTCCAGTGTTGAAGTAATTACTCAGAGTCAGAGCTAGTGTGCAGGCAAGGTGGAGGGGAAGGGTAAATGGAGATGTGTCAAGTCAATTAAATAAACATTTATTAAGCATATACTATATCCCAGGCAGAATATAAAGAATGGCAAAAAATGTAAAGGGGGTAAGAATTTTTATAGTGTCTACTATGTGTCAGAGGCTGCACTAAAGGCTTTAAGCTTTACAGGTATTGTCTGCTTTGATTCTTCCAACAACCTTGGAAGGTAGGTGACATTATTATCCACATTTTACTGCTGAGGAAACTGAGAACAATAGAGTTTATATGACTTGCCCAAGGTCACATATCTAGTGAATGTCTGAGGCCAGATTTGAACTCTGGTCTTCCTGACTCCAGGTCCAGGAGTTTATGCATTGTACCACCTAGCTACAGATTGTGCTTTCAAAAAGCTCACAGTCTAATGGGGGGTGAGATAACAAACAAAGTTTCACATATGTGTGTGTATATGTATTCATATTTAGACATATATATTGATATGTGTGTATATGTGTATATTAAAACTATGATATGTATATATGTATGTATACACACATTTATATGTAAACACATATACATATTTCATGAAATATATACATGTGTATAAATATATGTGTGCACATATGTATGTTTGGAGAGAGAGAGAAAGAGGAAGAGAGATGGGGGGAGAGAGAGAGAGAGGATAATTGGAGATAATCTCAGAGAGAAGACACTAAGATTAAGGAGGACTGCCGAAGCCATGTTGGAGAAGGTAGGAATTAGGTGAGATTTGAAGGAAACCAGAGAAGCCAGTAGGTGCAAGAGAATTCTGAGCATGGGGGACAGCCCCTAAAAAGAACAGAATCTGGAAATACAATAAAGTGTTGAGTAAAGAAGAGCAAAGAGGCCAGTATGACTAGCTTACAGAGTGTGTGGAGGGGGAAAGATATAAAATGACAGCAAAGGTAGGAAGGGTCCAATTTATGAAGGGTTTTAAATACCAAAGACAGGATTGTATGTTTCATCCTAGAGGTAATACGGAGCCACTGGAGTTTATTGAATAGGGGAGTGACAGGTACTTTAGGAAGATAATTCGACAATTGAGTGAAAGATGGAAAGATTGAATGAGTTTGGTTTTGAACATGATGAGTTTAAGTAATTTAAAGGACAGCCAGTTCAACATGTCCAACTGAGGAGCCTTAAGATTAGGAGGCAGGTTAGAGCTGAATAAGTAGATTTCAGAATCATCAACATAGAGATGATAATGAAATCCATGGAAGGGGATGAAATCACCAAGTGAAATTGTATAGAGGAAGAAGGGAAGACAGTCCAGTAAGTGTCTAGATGAAGATCCAACAAAAGAAACTAATAAGGAACAGTGAGGTAGGGCTGTACACATCAGCATCGCAGAAAGAGGGGCAGGTAATGGCATGGCATACCAGAGATGGGATGAGATATGGTGAATGCTTATCAATCAGAATCTAGGATCATGGATGTGGGAGTACAAATATAGGTTGGGGACAATATGACTGGGGCTGGTAGATGCACCAAATAGACATGTCTGTGAAGAATCAGAATTTTGATTACTCCCTCTCTCCATTTCTTATCTGGCTTGTTAGAGAGGCACAATGGTATTTCTCTTTGGGTTTGTTAATCATCTAGTTCATTGGACAGCTTCCATTGTTTTCTCATGCTCCTTCCATTTTCTGCTCTCATTGAAAACTGGCTGTCCAAGGATAAAACTTCATTCCTTGCCCTCTTTTCCAGTAGTGTCTATTCCTTCTCTTATATCTCTCTCCCCCAATTCATTCATCCCAGAGTGGGAGTCAAAGTACTCATTGATCCCCATTGCCACTAACAGACTCTTCTCACACCCTCACTCTGCAGCCTCTCCTCCTTTGAGATTCCCATTACCCAAATATATCACCCAATCCATATTCTGGGGCAATTATCTACCAGTCACTGGGACACTCTTCTAATAAATTAAGTGCCTTGTTCAGTCTCCCACTCTACTTCAACTCCTGCCTCATACTAGGGGACTTCCACATACATGCTGATGTTCCCTCATTTCCAAGGTCTTCAATCAACTCAATTCGCATGACCTGGTCCTCCACCTTACCTGAGCTACACACAAGAATAGCCACAACCTTGATTTTGACATCTCCTACAAGGGCTTCACTTTCATGATCAAGAACAATGAAATTCCGTGGTCTGACCACAACCTCCCACACAGATGTGATGGTGTCATGCCCACGCTCAAACATGTTTAGTGGCTTCCTATCATCTCTAACAAATTCCTCCATTTTACAGGTGAGACTCTGAGGGGTTAAGATACTTGCTTTGTATCACATAGTTAATAAGTGCCTGCTCTAAGATTTGAATATCCATCTCCCAGATCTGATAAAGTATTATGAATTAATGGATGAGCCATGCTGGGCATATTTTATTTTAAAATATGATCATTCTTACCAAAGGATCAGTTGTGGTTGATCTTTGGGCATCATTGATAGAACAGAAAATCATAGATCTAGAAAGATTCTTAGAGATTTTCTAATCTATCTTTATATATGAGGAAATTGAAACTCAGGCAGACAGCCTGATTTCTTCAAAGTCTCACAGGATTAGAGGCAGTCTCCTGACCCTGATCTCAGTGAAATCCCTGTTATGCACCATGGACTCAGTCCACAAAACATTCATAATTTGAATACTGGCTGTATTCATTGTCTCTACCCTGTCCATCTTCTGTCAATATTCAGTACAACAAAAGGAATGACTCCACCCAAAGTTTCCACTGTTTAAGCCTGATTATTTCTGTGGCTGTTCCAGGTAAACACAAAAGAAAGAAAGGTGGAAAGAAATGAAGAAAATCTCTGTGGTAAGGAATATTTTTGAAAGAGCACAAATGCTCACTTCCTGCTTGATTATTAGGTGGTAGGAACATTCTAGGCTAGGATAGTGCCCCACCTCCACTCTCCCCCAGTGTTGTAGCTCACAGGAAACACCCACTCCTTCTGGAGGGAGAGGGGTTCTGTGTAACATACTCTCTGTCAGCTTAGATGTTTGAGAGCTGGTCAAGGCTAGCAGCAGATGGCACAGTGGTGAGAGTGCTGAGCCTGGGGACAGGAAGACCCAAATTCAATTATCACCAAAGACACTTGTGTGACTTAGGGCAAGTCACTTTACTTCTACTTGCCTTAACTTTCTCAATTCTAAAATGAGTATCGTGCCTTTGGTTTTTGTGAAGATCAAATGAGATAATATTTGTAAATTACTGTAGACGTTGGTGTCACCAGTTAGTAACACAAAGCGTGTAAAAGCTGGTTGGGCTTCATTTTACAGATAAGAACACCAAGGCTCAGATAGAGGAAAGGATTCAATAATTGAGGTTACACAGGGTGTTAGTGGCAGAACTAGGTCTAGAGTCCAGGCTCACAGCATGGAACATTGATGAAGGGGGCAAGCCTGAGTAGCAAGGGCAGTACTGTGTCTCTGAATGAAGGCACTGAGAAGGGGGCAGAGGAGTCAACTCTGAGAGTAAGCTCTCACAATTAGTGTTCTATTCTTAAATTGTTGTCTTGTCAAGTGGAGAAACTGAAAGATCATCCTGAAAGGGTAGATTTGATTCCTGAATAATGTCCACTCCCTGTAGACTCAGGAGAGGAGAAGCAGCCCCTGAAAGAGCCCAAGCAGAGGGTAATCCTGGTGAAGAAACAGGAACCGGGAGAAGTGCAACAGGGAACAACATCCCTGGGGAGAATGTGTTTGTGTCCAAGCTTGGGACAATGTCAATGACCAGGATCTGCAACAAAGGGAACCAGAGCTGGGGAAGTGAGGAAATTGAAAGCATGGGCAGCCCTGATATCTTTGGCCTAGAGGTGTCTACTGAAGGTCTAAGTTCTCAAAAAATCATTCAGTGTAACATCCTCTCCTCCCTGGGGCCACACACACTGTTCCTTCTGACCCAGCAGGGTCACTATTCTAAGGTGGACCAGGACACCATGAAGAGGGTGAAGGAGATCTTTGGGAATAATGTCATGAATCACCCAGATAACTGGGTGTTTTCACCTAGAAGTAACTCCCTGCAGAATGACATCCAGTTCACAGAAAGCAAGGCCCTGAAAGAGCTGGTTGAGTGTTGTGGGGACTGGGTCTGTGTCTTCAACAATCTGGTCAAAGAGAGGGAGCAGGAAGAGCAAATGAAGGAGCTGCTAGATACAGCAGAGAGCCTAGTACAGAAGAATAGGGGCATGTACTACACCAATGAGGTTCACAGCCTAGTGGGAAAGCTTCAGTGGGCCAGCCCGAAGGAGAAGCTCAGGAAAACTGGAGAGAAACTGGCTGAGTACAAGGAGCAGACAAAGAGGACCCAGGCATCATGGGCAAGAGTCTTCCTAAGATGAGCACTCAGAGACTTGTGGGACCCAAGGGAATCTGATTCAGTGCTATGGAGATTTAACATTGTCATTCTTTACTTATTCTTTCCTTGGGTAAGGGTTTTCATGATGCTTTATAAGTACTGGTTTAGGCTCCAGCAGCTCTGAATTGTTTTTAGCTTCTGTCACTTTGATTAACTTTAGTGAGGAAATAGTGAGAAAACTTTCATGATTTAACAATTCTGAAGCCTTGGAGCTTACAGAATCCCTCCATCCTGCTGGTCTGTCTAAACCCTACATTGCCTCCAATGTCCACCTCAGCTGGCATATCCTTGGAAAGTCTTCCCATACCACACTAGCCCTCATTTACCTCTTCTCACTCACCTTTTTTTTCATACATAGTCTATAGCTGGTTGGCAGCAATCATACGTATTATCTTGCCTTTTCACTTAACAGTTTCATGTTCATGGATGCAGTATTCACTACATATAAACTCCTGGAGATTAAGTCAAGGACTATGTCTTCCCACCCAATAGAAGCGGATAGTGGTTTACTTTTACACTGGTCTTCAAGATTTTCTTTTACGACAAATGTTTGTAGGGAGTTCAAATATCAATCTGCTCATATCTGAGGTTTAAAGCATATAATTGGTTTATCTCTAGCAGTAATAAGGAATGTTAGAGCAAGGACTCCATCTAGGGCTTTTGATTTTAAATCCAAAGCATTCTTTCCATTTTACCACTCTGTTCCTCCTTCTTCTCTATATAAGGTTTGGGCACATGGTATCTTAATAAAGATGGCTTGGATTGAATTGAAAACTGGACCTTTTATAAGAGAATGTATGATACTGTAATACAAATTAATTCTTGGTCTCCCCATTGAAGTTTATTCAGTGCAGTTAGTGATTCAGGGCATAAATCCAGTGTCTTTTGGGGCAGAGCCAAGATGGCCACATGAAAACAGCATCTTACTGGAGCTCTCTCACAAGTTGTGTCAGATACCTCTAAAAAAGTGAATCTGAGCAGATTTGACAGAGTTAGAAACCACTAGTAGACTGAGTGGGCAAATTTCCAAGCCAGTAGAGTCCACAAGGTCGACAAGATGCATCTGTAGGCTGGGAGAGTACACAGAGCTGCACCAGACCACACCAAAGTGGAAGCAGCTGTGGAAACCAACCAGTAATCCAGACTGGGAGAAAGCTGTGTGCCTGAAACCTGTGGAGATCCCCAGGCCTCCCAGAACAGGACAGGAGTCTGTGGAAGCCATGGGAGGCAGCAGTGCAGCACCTGAGGCCGTGAGACATCTACTCCTGAGGCTTGCAGCCCAGAGGTTTGAAACTCACCTTCTTGAACTTCCAGGAGTCATAATGGCCAGGTAAACAGCTCTCATCCCTCCCTCTCTCCCTCCCTGACCCAGAGAATACCTTGGGAAAAACCCTGGAATAGAGGAGCCAGAAGTGGGGATTCAGTACCAAACAGTGGGAATTCCTGAGTCCCAGAAGTGTGGAACCATCAAGGGTCAACACGAGGAACCCAGACATGCATTTGCACAGTCAGGAGAAGTGGCAGACACCAGGACAGACCATGGTTGAGACCACCCGTGGTGGAGAGCAGCCACAGGGGAAAATGAGACTTCTGGCAGCCAGATGACCCCTCCCCCAGACCTCAGGAAACCAGAAGCCATAGAACACAAAGCCAGTAACTAGGCTCACAATTCCAAGAGCAAGAGACCTGGGGCAGAGATTCCTGATTCCCAAAGAAATCTACTTTAAATCCAGGAAAAAGCTAACCAACATGAAGAAGAACATGAAAAAACCAAGGACCATTGATTCTTTTTAGGGAGACAGGAAAGATCAAAATACCAATTCAGAAGAGGACAGCATGGACACTATATGCATATCTGATACCTCAAATAGGAATGTGAACTGGTCTCAAGCCCAAAAAGCATTCCTGGAAGAGCTAAAGGAGGATTTTAAAAACCAAATTAGGGAGGTAAAAGAAAAAATGGAAAAACAATCACTGATGAGAACAAATTTTTAAAAAGTAAAATCAGCAAAATGGCTAAGGAGTTTCAGAATCTAATTAGAGAAAATGACACCCTAAAAGGTAAAATCAACCAATTGGAAAAGGAGACTCAAAAGCAAAATAAAGACAGCAATTCATTAAAAATTAGAATTGAGCAAGTGGAAGCTACTGACTGTATGATGCATCAAGAAGTCAAACAAAATGTAAAGAATGAAAAAATAGAAGAAAATGTGAAAAATCTGATTGGAAAAGCAACTGACCTGGAAAATAGGTCCAGGAGAAACAATTTAAGAATTATTGGTCTACCAGAAAGCCATGATGGAAAAAAGAGCCCAGACAGTATCTTCCAAGAAATCCTCAAGAAGAATTGTTCTGAGGTCCTAGAACCAGAGGGGAAAAGAGTCATCAAAGGAATCCACCAATCGCCCCCTGAAAGATATCCCAAATGGAAAACTCCAAGACGTATTCTAGCCAAATTTCAGAATTATCAATTCAAGGAGAAAATACGGCAAGCAGCCAAAAAGAAACAATTCAAATATCATAGAACTACAGTCTGGATCATGCAGGATCTTTCAGCTTCTACATTAAACGACAGGAGAAATTGGAATAAGATATTCTGACAGGCAAAAGAGTTTGGACTACGACCAAGGATTAACTACCCAGAAAAATTGAGCATAATTTTTCAGGCAAGGAGATGGGCATTCAATGAAATAAGGGGATTCCAGACCTTCCTGATGAAAAGGCCAGAGCTCAATGGAAAGTTTGATCTTTAAATACAAAACTCAAGAGAGACATAAAAAGGTAAATGGGCAAAAAACCCACAAACTTTGTTAATCAATAAGGGCAAATTGTTTACATCCTTAAATAGGATTATATTGTTTCATATATATATATATATATATACATATATATATATATATATATACATATATATGTATATATATATGTGTGTGTGTGTGTGTATGTCAATCTTCAGAATAGTACAGTTATTATGACAATTGAAAGGGATACACATAGACTGTGGGTGTCAGTATAAAATAACTGATATAATGATAAAAACATAATTAAGAGATGTAAAGGGAGCGTTCTGGGAGAAGAGGTAAGGAGGTAGTAGAAATGGGTAAATTACATCATGTGAAGAGGCGCAAAAACATATTATGGTAGAGGGAAAAAAAGGAGGGAGAAGAGTAGTATATGAGCTTTACTCTCATTGGTTTTGGTTGAAGAAGAGAATAACACACTCTAAGTATACAAATCAAACTTGTCTTCTAAGCAGTAGGAGGGGAAAGAGGAAAGAAAAGGGGGGGTGGTCAGAAGGGAGGGAAGAAGTAGCAAGGGGAAAAGGGTACAATAAGGGAGGGGAATCAAGAGGGAGGGTAAATGGAGGAAGACAGTGGTCAGAAGCAAAACTCTTTTGAGGAGTGGGAGAAGGGAGAAATAAAAGCATAAATGGGAGGGGGGAGAAACAGGATGCAGAAAAAGACACAGCTTGCAATCATAACTGTGAATGTGAATTGGAAGAATCCCATAAAACAGAGGCAGATGGATGAATGGATTATAAACCATAATCCTGCAATATGTTGTTTACAAGAAACACATTTGAAACAGGTGGATACACACAGGGCAAAAATAAAAGGCTGGAGTAGAATATATTGTGCTTCTGCTAAAGTAAAAAAGCAGGAGTAGAAATCCTAATCTCAGACAAAGCAAAGGCAAAGATAGATCTAATTAAAAGAGATAAGGAAGGACACTATATCTTGCTAAAGGGCACCGAAAACAATGAAGCAATATCATTATTTAACATATATGCACCAAGTGGTGTAGCATGCAGATTCTTAGAGGAGAGGTCAAGGGAGTTCAGGAGAAAATATACAGCAAAACTATAACAATGGGGGACCTCAACCTCCCCCTCTCTGAACTCGATAAATCTAACGTCAAAATAAAAAGAAAGAAGTTAAGGAGATAAATAGAATTTTAGAAAAGGCAGATATTATAGACCTCTGGAGAAAACTGAATGGGGATTAAGAGGAATATACATTTTTCTCAGTGGCACATGGCACATACTCAAAAATTGACCATGCACTAGGGCACAAAAACCTCACAATCCAGTGCAGAAAGGCAGAAATAGTCAAAGCATCCTTTTCAGATCATGATGCAATAAAAATTATTTGTAATAAAGAGCCATGGAAAAATAAACTAAAAATTAATTGAAAACTAAATAATCTAATCCTGAAGAATGAGTGGGTCAAAGAACAAATCATAGAAACCATTAATAACTTCATTCAAGAGAATGACAATAATGAGACAACATGCCAAAACTTACAGGATGCAGCAAAAGCAGTTCTTAGGGGGAGTTTTATATCTCTAAATGCTTACATGAAGAAAATAGACAAAAGGAGATCAATGAAATGGGCATGCAACTGAAAAAAGCTAGAAAAAAAAACAAATTGAAAATCCCCAATTAAATACCAAATTAGAAATACTGAAAACTAAAGGAGAGATTAATAAAATGGGAACCAAGAAATTATTTAACTAAAAAATAAAACTAAGCTCTTGTTTTATGAAAAAAAAAACAATAAAATTGATAAAACCTTGGTCAATTTGATTAAAAAAAAGAAAGAAGAAAACCAAATTACCAGTACCAAAAATGAAAAGGGTGAATTCACTTCCAATGAAGATGAAATTTAAACAATAATTAGGAATTATTTTGCCTAATTTTATGCTCATAAATTTGACAACCTTAGGGAAATGGATGAATATTTACAAAAATATAAATTGCCCAGATTAACAGAAGAGGAAGTAAAATACCTAAATAAGCTCATCTCAGAAACAGAAATTGAGCAAATCATCAATAAACTCCCTAGGAAAAAATCTCCAGGGCCAGATGGTTTTACATGTGAATTCTATCAAACATTTAAAGAACAATTAATTCCCATACTTTACAGACTATTTGATAAAATAGGCAAAGAAGGAGTTCTACCAAATTCTTTTTATGACACAAATATGGTACTAATACCTAAACCAGGAAGAGTCAAAACAGAGAACGAAAATTATAGATCAATTTCCCTAGTGAATATTGATGTAAAAATTTTAAATAAAATATTTGCAAAAAGATTGCAGCAACTTATCACAAGAATAAAACGCTATGACCAGGTAGGATTTATTCCAGGAATGCAAGTTTGGTTCAATATTAGGAAAACTATCAGCATAATTGATCAAATCAAAAACAAAACTAGCAGAAACCATATGATCATCTCAATAGATGCAGAAAAAGACTTTTAGAAAATACAACAACCATTCTTATTAAAATCACTAGAAAGCATAGGAATAAATGGAGCCTTCCTTAAAATTATAAATAGCATCTACCTAAAACCATCAACAAGCATTATACACAATGGGGATAAGCTAGATGCATTCACAATAAGATCAGGGGTAAAACAAGGATGTTCATTATTACCCCTATTATTCAATTTGGTACTAGAAATGTTAGCTTTAGCATTAAGAGAAGAAAAAGAAATTGAAGGAATTAGAATAAACAAAGAAGAAACTAAATTAACACTTTTTGCACATGATATGATTATTTACTTAGAGAATCCTAGAGATTTAAGTAAAAAACTACTTGAAATAATAAACAACTCTAGCAAAGTTGCAGGATATAAAATAAACCCACATAAATCCTCAGCATTCCTATATATTACTAACAAAGCCCAACAGCAAGAGATAGAAAGGGAAATTCCATTTAAAGTTATTGTAGACACTATAAAATATTTGGAAGTCTACCTGCCAAGACAAACCCAGGGCCTATACGAACAAAATTATGAAACACTTTTCACACAAATAAGTTGGATCTAATTAAATGGAATAGCATCAGTTGCTCATGGGTAGGCCAAGCTAATATAATAAAAATGACAATTTTACCTAAATTAATTTACTTATTCAGTGCCATACCAATCAAACTACCAAAAATTATTTTACAGAGCTGGATAAAATAATAACAAAATTCACCTGGAAGAACAGAAAGTCCAAAATATCAAGGGAATTAATGAAAAGAAATCCTAGGGAGGGTAGCCTAGCCATACCAGATATCAAACTGTACTATAAAGCAGGAATCCTCAAAACTACCTGGCACTGGCTAAGAAACAGAGTTGTGGATCAGTGGAATAAGATAGGTACACAAGACACAACAGTCAACGACTATAGCAATCTACTCTTTGATAAACCCAAAGAATCCATCTTCTGGGTTAAGAATTCACCATTTCATAAAAACTGCTGGGAAAATTTGAAAATGCTATGGCAGAAACTGGGCATAGACCCATATCTTACACCATATACCAGAATAAAGTCAAAATCAGTACATGATTTAAGAATAAAAGCTGATACTATCGGCAATTTGGGAGAGCAAGGAATAGTTTCCCTGTCAGATGTATGGGAAAGGGAAAAATTCATGACCCAACAAGAGATAGAGAGCATTATAAAATGTAAAATGGATAATTTTAATTATGGTAAACTGAAAATTTTTTGTATAAACAAGCCAATGCAACAAAGATTAGGAGGGAAGCAGAAAACTGGGAGAAAATCTTTACAACCAGTGTCTCTGATAAAGGCTCCATCTCTAAAACAGACAGGGAACTGAGCCAAATTTATAGGAATACAAGTCATCCCCCAACTGAGAAATGGTCAAAGGATACGAACAGGCAGTTTTCAGAGGAAGAAATTAAAGAGATCTATAGGCATATGAAAAAAAATGCTCTAAATCACTATTGATTAGAGAAATGCAAATCAAAACAACTCTTAATTACCACATCTCTCCTGTCAGATTGGCTAACATGACAAAACAGGAAAATGATAAATGCTGGAGAGGATGTGGGAAAATTGGAACATTAATACATTGTTGGTGGAGTTGTGAACAGATCCACTCATTTTGGAGAGCAATTTGGAACTATGCCCAAAGGACTATAAAAATGTGTATACCCTTTGACCCAGCAAAACCACTTCTAGGGCTGTATCCCAAAGATATCACACAAGTGGGAAATGGAGCTGTATGTACAAAAATATTTATAGCTGCTCTTTTGTGGTAGCAAAGAATTGGAAATGAAAGGGATGCCCATCAATTGGGGAATGGCTGAAAAAGTTGTGGTATATGAATGTAATGGAATACTATTGTGCTATAAGAAATGGGGAAGATACAGACCTCATAATAACCTGGAAAGACCTACATGATCTGAGGCTGAATGAAAGGAGGAGAACCAGGAAAACACTGTATACAACCACAGACATATTGATTCTGTGATGACTGACTTTGATAGACTTGGCTCTCCTCATCAATACAAGGCTCAAAGACAGCTCCAAAGGACTCATGATGGAAAAAAAAAGCTAGCTACATCCAGAGGAAGAACTGTGTAGTCTGAATGCAGATTGAAGCAAACTATTTGCTCTCTTTTTCTTTTTTTTCTCTTTCTTTTTTGGTTTCATTTCTTCTCTCTCATGATTCATTTCCTTGGTCATAATTCTTCTTTGCAACTTGACTATTGTGTAAATAAGTTTAATACGAAAGTTTATATAGAATCTATATCAGACTGCATGCTGTCTTGGGGGAGGACGTGGGAGGGGAGGAAAGGGAAGAAAATTTGAAACTCAAGAACATGTAGAACTAAGTGTTATAAACTAAAAATAAAGAAATCTAATTAAAAAAATAAATCCAGTGTCTTTTCTACAGGTAACACCATCTTCAATACTCTCTTCCATAGACAATATTCATACTCTCATTGAAGCTTTGAAGAAGACAATATTTTGATTATTAAAGAGACAGTGTAGCTGCCATTCTATGAGGAGTTATCTATGACGAGACAGTTTTCTTTTCATGGTTGGAAAGAAACTGGTTCTTCTCTAGAAAACTGTTTGAACTTTTATTCATGCAAAGATGGATGAGATTTCCATAAATATGTTGAATGCATTTGAGCTGGTAGTTGTCCTTTGTTTTCAAAGAGGATCAAAATAACATCACGATGTTAGAGTCAAGTTACAATGTGTCTGACTGGCCAATCAGACCCAAACAAGGTCAGAATGCTCTACCAAAGGTCAAGTACAAATAGTCCACGTTAACATGTGGGGTGGATTCTCTAAATTTGCATGTATCACATTTCTTTTGAGCTACTTTAATTCTGCTTTTCTTAGAGAACACAGTACCTTCTCTTATGAAGGCATGCCATGCTGGGCAGCCCTGGGCCGGTGTCTCCCATGTCACACAATCAATTCAAAAGTTCTTAAGAGAGACCTTGAGAGTGTCCTGGTATCACTTTTTCTGATTAACATGTGAGTACTTGCCTTGTTTGAGATCTCCATAAAATAATCTTTTTGGCAAGTATACATTTGGCATTCCAATAATGTGGCCAGCCCATTGGAGTTAGGCTCTCTGCAATAGCATTTGAATGCTTGGCAGCTTAGTTTGGGAAAGGATCTCAATGTCTGGTATCTTATTCTGCCAAATGATCTTCCAAATCTTCCTGAGACAATTCAAATTGAAACAATTCAGTTTTCTGGCATGGTGCTGGTATACTGTCCAAATTTCACAGGCATACAAAAATGAGGTCAACACAACAACTCTGTAGACCTTCAGTTTGGTGGTTATTTTAATATCTCTTCTCTCCCATATTTTCCTTCAGAGCCTCCCAAACACTGAGCCAGCTCTGGCAATGCATGCATCAACCTCATTATCCATGTGTACATACCTGGAAAGTATACTGCCAAGGTATGTGAGCTTATCCACAGTATTCAAAACTTCTCCATTGGCTGTAACTATTGGTTCCACATATGGATGGTATGGTTCTGGCTGATGGAGCACCTGTGTTTTCTTCTTGTCAATTGTTAGATCAAAATTAGCCCAAGCTGCAGAGATACTTTGTCAAATCTCAGTATCAGAGACTGCATTAAGTGCACAACCATCTGCAAACAAAAAATCATGTACTGACACTCCCTCCACATTGGTCTTGGCTTATAGCCTTTTCACGTTGAAGAATTTACCACCAGTATGGTAACTGACCTTGATGCTGTGTTTGTCCTCACTGTGTTGCGTAGAAAATAACAGCGAGATGAGACCTGGGTCCATGGTGAATTTTGATTACCAAATCTACAACACCTTCACAGCACTCCCTTTCACTGCATCCACTTCAGAAAAATGTGTGTCTAGCTCTGACTTCAGTAATCTGGCTTTCATTTGTCAGCCTTGTTTCACTCAGGGCTGCTATTTGGATGCAATACCTGCTGAATTCTCTCATAACAAGAGCTATTAGTCTTTCAGGTCTACAGGATTTTGTGTTGTCTATAAGTGTGTGCAGGACCCATATCAGGGGCTCAGAGGCTGAGGCTTCAGGGGAGGCTACATAGGGCTGAGCCCACAGGAGTTCCTCCTGTTAGTTATTGTGGCTCAGGAAGTGGGGAGGGAGAACCTTACTACTGTTGAAATCCTTACTGTCTTCCTAGTCATACAGGCCTATAACCAGTGTCATCTTCAGCTCCTTACTCTCACTGCTCATATCCAATCTCATTTATACCTTCACAACATCTTTTCTGGGTATCAACTTATCTCCATTCACTAAGTTAGGGCTGTCCAACCTTAGGTTATCTTAGGGTCTCATTAAAATAAAATAATTATTTGAGGGCCGCACCCAGAATAAAAAATACAGTACACTAATATGATAGTTAATTTATAGTCTTACCTTATTGGGTTTAGCGAGTACTATGGAAAGTCAAGGTACTTTTAAAAGTTTTTATTGAAACAATAGACAACATATTTTGATTTGCCATTTTAGTGAGAGCTCTGTGGTAGCTTGGCTTCATTTACTAAAACATTTATGTCAGTTTCTATGCTTGTAGTAAACACAGGTAGGCCACATAAAATTGCACTGGACAGCCCTGCACTAAGTCACCACCCTAGTTCAGAACCTCACCAATTTTTACCTAGACTACTACATTAATTGGTCTTCCTGCCTTAAGTCTCTTTTTACTTGAATCCATCCTCCTCCCAACTGCTAAAGTGATTTTTATAAAATTTAAGTCTATGTCACTCTAATAAACTCTAGTGGCTCCCTATTGCCTCTGAGATGAAATATAAAATCTTCTATTTGGTATTAAAAGCTTTTCCTATTTTCACCCCTTCCTAGCTTTTTTGTTTACATTATTCCTTTCATGCACTCTTTGATACAGCAGCACTGATCTATGTGTTGTTCTTCAAACATGACACTCTTATTTCCTATCTCCATGCCTGCAGTGCTTTCCCTCTTCACCTCTTAGCTTCTTAGCTAAGCTTTACCTCTTAGTTTCTCTGATTTCCTTCAGTACTAAACTCAAATCCCAGCTTCTGCAGGAGGCCTTTCCTGATCTCCCCAGTGGTTAGTGCCATACCCTCTTGGATTAGCTTCTATCTAGTTTGTATGTATCTTGTAAGCATCTGGTTATTCACAAATTGCCTCCACCATTAGGATGTAAGCTCTTTAAGAACAGAGACTGGCTTGTTTTGGGGTTTTTTGGCCTTTCTTTGTATCCCCAGTTTTTAGTATAGTGCTAGTACATAGTAAACACTTAATAAACACTTGTCGACTGACTGATTGACTAATGATACACAGATCCACTTCAGTCTCATATAGCATAACCTTATGATTTTTTTTTACAATTTTGTTGCCAGTCCATTCTAATTCTAAGCTATCTGTTTTGGGTAAGGTCTTATGCCTCTTGTGCTAAGCTGCTAATTCTCTTTCCAAGTCTTCCCTACAAATCTCTCATTTCTTTTCCAATCTTTTCCTCTGGGGTGCTTATTTCATTTATAATATGATTTTCTTGACACACTACAGTTTATCAATGTTCTTCATAAAACATAACATCAAGAATTGAAAGAATATCCCAGATATGATCTGACCAGGGTAGAATGCAATAGGACCACCACCTTCTTTGCACAGCACCTTATGCCTCTTTTCAGTCTAAGATCATATTAGCATTTTATTTTGGCGGCCACCAGAGTTATAACTAAGGTATGGAGACAAAATCTTTGTTCTAGTGTTCTAAAATTAAGAGTGTATTCTCAATACTTGATTTCCTTTAGTAGGTAGAAACAAGTGAGCTTAACATTTAATTACCAATTATAATTAATTAAAATGGAAAATTATCTGATGAAGTGCCTCCTTTCCCAATAACTGTATTTCAGTTGAACTCCTGTCCTGGTTATACCTCATTTCTATCCTGTACTAGCTTCCTATCTACCTACACTGTCACTTGGGACAATTCACCCTTTTCCTTATCATCAAAGCTGTTTTTCTTTCTGTCTTTGAAACTTCATTCTTCACAACTTCTCATTCCTTTTAGGATGATTTCTCCCACAGAACTATAGGCCATGAGATCCTACTTATCATTTCACAGAACCCTTTAGAGTCTGCTATTCTAAAATATAGGACAGAGATCAGACCATACAGTTTTTGTCTCCTCTATTACAAAATCTAACCTGGGATAATCTCTTCTTCCCAATGTTTTACCTAAGCAACACATTTTTTTCCTTGTTGATAAAAATCAGTTCCAGCCTAGAATTTTTCCTTCTTATTTGCTCAATGATAGATATGAGGTCAAATTTGCCTCTATGCATAAGGATGTCTAGTTCCCCTTCCTTTGTATATTTGTTTGTAGACATCTGAAGCCATGGTTTTTCTGCTGATTCTTTTCTTGGGCTTTGTCTTCTGTGAAGTTTTGGGCATCTGTATTGCTATGCTTCTTTCTATACTATTGCTATCCTTTATAGTACATAGCTTGGTAATTACGTAGAGGTAGGTATTTTTCCCCCAACTCCTCTTCTTTTTGTCTTGAAACCCTTTTGATTAGTAAAACTATAAGAAAATACATTCTAGCCAACAGCCTCCTTTTCTTATGTTTTATGGCCAGAAATCCAATCCAATTTTCAGACACCATCTTCTTAACTAGCTATTCACTTTCAGAATCTACCTGTCTCTGATGCGCAATAATGAGGAAAAACACTACGTCCTTTAAGTCTTTCTTCTTCAAAACGTTGTAATGTTTCCCATTATTTTCTAGCTATTTTCTATCAGTATCACTTGTGCCCAGATGAATCACAAGCATAACTAGAACTCAATGACTTTGACAAATATGGGCATGTCCTGTGTCTTATCCTGGCAAGATAGCAGACCTCTCCTATTATTGTTATCAGTCAACAAGTACCTGCCCAAACGGGCATCACCAACCTTTACCACTTGTTTCTTCTTCATTGACCTATTATTAGATGACCTCTCACCTTACAACATCTATGCTGGCACATGATCATCCCTCCTCATCCTTAAGAGCCTCATCTCTGTTTCTTAGTTCTAATCATTCAGTCATTTTTCTCCTTATCCTCAATGACTCTCATTGTCTTCATCCTTAAAATAGCAGCAGTAATACTTGAAACATTTTCTTCACAGGTTGGTGTGAAATTCAGCAAGATGGTGAATGTAAAGCTCACCATAAATCATTATGTGTTAAGTAAATACTAGATATTTTTTAAAAAAAATTTATTTATTTTTAATTTATGGGATAAAATCAGTATTTCCATAACATAGTAGAATAGAAAAAATGATTACACATGAAACTGCAAATATGTTATGTATAATTTTTTATTCCTTTTAAATACATAATAAAGTCATTATGTAAATTTCTTTTTTTTCTTCCCTCCTTTCCTTTCTTCCCTAGAAACAGCTACTATTAGACACAAAATACATGCATACATATACATATATATTCATATATGTATATGTATGTGTATATGCATGTATATCCATATGTGTGTTTATATGTATATATACACACATCTTCTCTAGTACTCTCATTTAGAAAGATAAACTTTTACCAATTTAATCCAAATAATGAATTCTTGTACCAAAATAATAGACTTTACACTTGTCAAATACAAGGTTATTATATTTATTTGCTGTTGTAAATTGTGTTTTCCATGCATCCACCTTTCTATTTCTTAGTTAGTATGAGATAATTTTGATAATTACTGCCTTATAATATAGTTTAAGATCTGGTACTACTTCCTTTACACTTTTTTCATTAATTCCTTTAACAGTCTCGACTTTTTATTCTTCAAAATGAATTGTTATTATTTTTCTAATTCAGTAAAAAAAATTATTTTTGCTAATTTAATTGCTATGTTATTGAATACATAAATAAGTTTAAGTAAAATTGTCATTTTTTATTATATTGGTACTGCCTACTCTTAAACAATTAACATTCCTCCAATTATTTAAATCTGATTTTTTTTTCGTATAAAAAGTTTTTTATAATTTCATTCATATGGTTCCTTGCATTGTGTTGGCAGCTGTACTCCCAGGTATTTTATACTGTTTACAATTATTTTAAATGGGGTATCTTTTACTGTCTCTTCTTGCAGGGTTTTGTTTGTGATATATAGGAATGCTAATGCTTTATGTAGATTTACTTCATACCATGCTACTTTACTAAAATTATTAATTGTTTCAAGTAACTTTTTAGTTGAGTCTTTGGGATTTTCCAAGTATATCTTCGGAGAAGTTTCTGGGAAGATGGCAGAGTAGGTTAGAAAACTTTTGGCTCTCCACATTTCCTCCACAGAAAAAGACAAAACATTGCCTCAGAGGGAATGTAGAGCAGAACCAAAGTCTGGGTAAAGCAGTTGTTCTCCTAAGACAAGCTAAGAAGTCCACAGGATAGATCTGACTTCCTGGGGCAGAGGTTCCTCTTCAGTGACATGCAAACACCTCTAGGCCAACTCTACCCTCAACGTATAACAAGCCCTGGGGGCAGTGGGGGTTGGAAGCCAGCCTCAGCCTTAGGAACTTTTGTCTCACCAACAGTGTGGGGGTCTGATGGCTGAGTAGAAGACTTAAGGACCTTCAACTGTTGAGGGACACCAAGCCCAGCTGTGCTGATCAGACACATCGTGGACTAGGCTACCAGTCTCTGAGAGGAGCTAGCACACACCTGGTGAGTGCAGTAGCAGAGGGATGAGGACCCTACTGGCTATGTGCAGTTGCAGGAGAGCAGCGTCCCTGGTTTTAGTTCCAGAGAAGAGAGGACAGTTGTAGTTTGTAGCCACAGGAGAGACTGAAGGAAGTAAGGTCATTTGCAGGACAGCATGACCAGGGGCTCTCGCAGTAGCTTGGGAGTGGAAAGGAAAGCCCAAGTTTGGGCCTTGGGACAGACCTCAGTGATCACAGTAAGAAGGGCCTGAGGCTTGGGGCATTATTCCCCATGCCTCGGGACTAGAACTTGATCACACTAATAGCACCTAAAAACAAAACAAGCAAAAATAAATAAATAAATAAATGTGAGTAAGCAAAGGAGAAAGAACCCAACCATAGATAACTACTATGGGGATAGAGAAGATTGGGTTCATGTTCAGAAGAAGATAATGGAGCTAAAAAAAAAGCCAGTCTTTTTTCAATGAGAAACATCAAATGGTGCCAAGCACACACACACAAATTCTTAGAAGACTTTTAAACTTTAAACTTAAAAGACAATTAAAAGGACTTTTAAAAAATGAAGTGTATCTTCATATCATCCACAAAAAGAGGTAGCTTTATCACCTCATTCCCTGTTCTGATTTCTTCCATTTCTTTTTCTTATCTTATTGCTATTTCTAGGATTTCCAATACAATATTGAATAACATTGATGACAATAAGCATCTTTGTTTCACATTTGATCTTACTGAGAGGAGCCCAGGTTATCCCCATTACAAAGAATACTTGCTGACGGTTTTTAGATAAGTGCTTTTTATCAATTTAAGGAAAAATCCATTTATACCAATACTTTCAAGATTTTTTTTAATAGAAAAGAGTGTTGTACTTTATCAAAAGCATTTTCTGAATCTATTGATACAATCATATGTTTTAAAACTTTTATTATTGATGTAATCAATTGTTAGTAGTTTTCCTTATGTTGAATCATCCCTGCATTCCTAGTATAAATCCTACTTGGTTAGAATGTTTAATCTTTGTAATATATTGTTGGAATCTTGTAGCTAGTATTTTATTTAGGATTTTTGCATCCATATTCATTAATGAAATTGGTCTATAATTTTGTTTCTTTGTTGTTACTCTTCCTGCTTAAGATATTATCATATTTGTTTCATAAAAGGTGTTTGGTAAGATCTCTTCTTTGCCTATTATTTAAAATAATTTTATTTAATATTGGAATTAGTTGATCTTTAATGCTTGATAGAGTCCTCTTGTAAATCCATTTGGTCCTGGTGCTTTTTTCTTAGGAAGCTCATTTATAGTCTGTTCAATTTCTTTCTCTAAAATAGGTCTATTTAGATATTCTATTTCCCCTTCTGCTAATCTGGGCAATTTATATCTTTGTAAATATTCTCCCATTTCACCTAAATTGTATTGGCATATAATCGGGCAAAATAACTCTTCACAATTCCTTTAATTTCATCTTCATTAGTGGCATATTCGCCATTTTAATTTTGAAACTACTGATTTGCTTTTCTTTTCTTAAATCAATTAACCAATGGTTTATCTATTTGTTTTTTCTATGATCAGTTCCCAGTTTATTAATTCAATGGGTTTTTTACACTCAATTTTATTTATCTCACATTTAATTTTTAGGATTTCCAATTTAGTGCTTAATTGGGGATTTTTAGTTTGTTCTTTTTCTAATTTTTTTAATTGTATACCCAATTCATTGGTCTACTCTTTCCCTGTTTCACTGATGTAAGTATTTAGAGTCATAAATTTTCTTCTGATTACTGCTTTTTCTGTGGCTCATAGTTTTGATATGATGTTTTATTGTCATTCTCTTTAATGAAATTATTGATTGTTTCTATGATTTGTTCTTTAACCCACTCATTCTTTAAGATTAGGTTAGTTAATCTCCAATTAGATTTTAATCTATGTTTCTGTGATCCCTTATGAAATATAATTTTTATTGCATTGTGATCTGAAAAGGATACTTTTAATATTTCTGCTTTTCTACTTTTAAATATAAAATTTTTATGTACTAGTAT
This sequence comes from Trichosurus vulpecula, assembly GCF_011100635.1. Lineage (NCBI taxonomy): Eukaryota > Metazoa > Chordata > Mammalia > Diprotodontia > Phalangeridae > Trichosurus > Trichosurus vulpecula. The sequence goes on along the minus strand of NC_050577.1, from coordinate 94,720,028 downwards.
ATGCTCAGTCTTTGCAAAGGTACCATGAACTGCCAAGGAAAAGCAATTACTTTTAAAATATGAAGACATCAAGGACTTCAGAGCAAAATTTGGGCTATACACATACACCTGTTGTGTTGGTAAGCAAAATGGGCTCTTAGCACTTAGCTGGCCTTCGTTTCCTTTGAGTAATTCGGTGTATTTCATTGAGCCTTACTAGGTGCTAAGCCCCAGGCCCAAACCCCTATTAGGTGTGGAACCTATGTAGGTGTGGATTGGTGACTGGGGTGGGGCCCAAGGTGGGGCTGGCTAAGGGGAGGTGCTAACTCCAGAGCCATGCCCATCTTGAGTCTTACTAAGTGCTAAGCCCCAGGCTCTAACCCCTATTAGGTGTTAACCTAACCTATGTGGATGTGAACCTCCCATGGTCCTAAGGGGAGGAGCTAACTCAAGAGCCAATCATAGCAGCCTAAGTTCTGGTCATTCAGATGACATTTGATGACATCTGAAACCCTACAAGAAGAGAAGACAGAGCCATTTGTGCAGGGCTCCCACTCGTGATGGCGCTGATGCAGAGACTCCAAGCAGCTGTAGCTAAAGAGCCCTCCAGCTTGTAACCTGGATGCTGGGACTTTGTTAAACTCTGGTAACTATGTATTGGGATTTGAATCAGACAAGGTCTGTCTGTTGATGTTTGTAATTTGTTTGTATTTGTTCTGAAGTTCAGGATGCTGGATTTTTCCCCTGAACTAAGTGAATGATATTTGTATGCTAAATTAAAGTAAGCTTGTCAAACCCCTTAACGTAGCTTTCCTTAGTTAAGCAGATCAAAAGAACCTGTGCTTTTGCAGTGTGCTGGTAGCATTCTTGTTGTTGGGCTTTAGCCCCTACAACAGCTGCTAGCTGGATTGTTGAAACACCTGTATGCATGCATGTGTGTGTGTGTGTGTGTGTGTGTGTATGTGTGTGTATGCTCCAATGTGCACATGTATGTGTATTTACTCTTTTCCCCTTCACCTTCTATACCCACAGTTATATCTTCAGTATTAGACATGAGAATTCCTGCCCAGAAAGATAACCCTAAGACTTTACCAGATTCTCTATCAGCAAAGCAACAATTTTTATTTCTTTTTAATTGAATCTAATAACAAAAGCAGGAGAGGAAGTTGAGCCATTTTAGCAGATTTTCATTGAGAGTTGGCATAGTTTCTTGATTAATCTGCAGGTAAAGAGCTAAGCCCTTTATTTGGAGCTCCCAAATCACTCAAAGCATGTAAATTAATCTTCCAAACAAAATTTTCCTCTGTCTAACATTTGAAGCCAAATTTTTTTTCTTGGAGACTACTGGTCTAATTCATACTGAAAAAAATTCATGCAGTTAGTTCTTTTATCAAATAAAGCAGTGAAATAATTTTATAACATAGATGCCAATGGGATTTGTAATATTTAATTAACATATATAATATGAGCATTTACTGTATATAGGTCTTGGGCTAGGTACTAGGAAAGTTGTAAATATCAATCCCTGCTCTCATGGAGTTTATCATCACAGAGAGTGACAAGATATACGTACACAGGTTAACTATACTATACAATGCAGCATATTCAGTACATGAGAGAAACACAAATCAAGAACAATGTGAGGTCTGGGGAGCTAGATGATCTCTTCTGAATGGGAAGATTAGGGAAGATGCGGAGGAGGTGACATTAGAGGCCAATCTTGAAGGATGGTTAGGATTTCAATTATTGAACAAGATGGAGGAGGATATTGTAGGACTGGGGAACAAGGAAGTGAAGGCACAGAGGTGAGAGCATAAAGGGAAATGAACAGGGGAGGGCAAGGAGTCTAATGTGTCTAGAAGTGATAGTATGTGAAAGAAGGGTAGTATGAAATAAGATTGCAAAGGAAGAGGGATATCAGATTTCAGAATGACTGAAATGTCAAAAGAACTAGTTTAGTCTGTATTCATTAAACAATGCATTTGTTGTACTGAGGATTCCTTTGGTATATGCCTTGTATTAGATGATTTTTACTGTTCCTTCCAATTCTCACATTCTGTAATGTTGTGAGTTACTGAAGGATTTTGAGAAGAGGCACATGATGAAATTTGTACACTTTCTACCTGTGTGACCTTCAGAAAGCCAGTCAGTTAATGAACATTTATTGTCAACTCTATTCTGTGCTAAAAGCTGGGGATACAAAGAAAGACAAAAGGCAGTCCCCATTTTCAAGGAGCTCACGGTCTTATGGGGCAGAAAACATGCAAGCAATTATGCACAATGTATATACAGGATAAATTGGAAAAAATGAAGAGAGGGAAAGCACTAGAATTAAAGGGGACCAGGAAAGACTTCCTGTAGAAAATAAGACATTAGCTTAGACCCAAAGGAAGCCAGTGAATCTAGGAGGCAGAGATGAGGAAGGAAAGCATTCCAGGCATGGGTGGCAGCCAGTGAAAATAACCTGAGTGGGTCATTTGAGGAACTGCAAGAACAGTGCTCCTAAATCAGAGAGTACATGAGAGGCAGGGGTGGGGTATAACATGTAAGAAGACTGGAAAGGGAGGGGCAGGTTATGATGAGTTTTAAATGCCAACAGATTTTACATTTGATCTTTAAGGTGACTGGGAGCCTCCAGCAAAGTTGGCTGATTGGGGGCCGAGGGGGTGACATGATCATACATGTGCTTTAAGAAGTGTTCTTTGACAATACTGAGTGGAGGATGAATTGCAGTGGGAGAGATTTATGAAAGTAAGGTCTCTTAGGGCCTCAAATTCCTTAACCATAAAATGAGAGGGGTTGGCCTAGATGACTTAGACAGTCCCTTCCATTTCTAAATCTATGATTTTATGATCTATGACCATTGCAATACCTATGTGGGTGATATCAGGATAGTAGCTTTGGGAAGAAAGGAGGGGACAGATGGGAGAGACATTTTGGAGGTCAAATTGATAGCTCAGGGCTTGAACAGTTCAGGTAAATTAAAAGAGGAAAGTCTGGGAAAATCCCCAGGTTTCAAATATCAGGAACCGGATAAATTTAGGTAGGGAAAAATAATGACACGTGTTGAATTTTCATTACTGGTAAGATACAGGTAGAAATGTGCTATGCACAATAGGGAATGTAGGTCTAGAGCTCTGGAGAGATTAAGCTAGAGATCTAAATGTGGGAGTTATCTACAAAGAGATGGTTCTTAAAAACTGTAAGAGTGGGTGGCATTGTTAAGGCAGGAGATATAGAGAAAGAACAGCAGAAAGGTCATCATAGATGCCCAAAGTAGCTCACAGCTTCCCTTCAAACTCACCACTAAAACTACCAGATATCAGAACTATCAGTTTAATTTCCTGATTCTTGTGAAAAGCAATGAGAAAATTATTGACTTCTTTTAGGTGTCTCTTTGCCAAGTATTCTCCAGAAGAATAGGAGTTGAGGATCATATATGTTTTCAAAATTAGAGAAATCCATTTAGAAAAAAATGCCATGATAGTGACACTGAGAAGGACATCTTCCAATAATTACTATTAGGAGCCATCTTAGAAAAACTACTCAAGCTTTTTGAGAAATCAATACAGCAACCATAATGACAAGAAAAGCCAAGGCAAAGAACAAAAGACTTAAACAGATTCGGCGGTTGGAAGAAACCCATTTTTGGGCCCTCAAAAATGCCTGGACAATACAGTTAGCCTCAGCCTCTCTTAGGTCCAATGTCTGCTTTTGAATGTGGGATTTTACTTTTTCTAGGTAGTTTTGGTAGCTTTCTACAGACCCACTATTGTTAAGTCTCTGGAATATCTCAGCATCAAGGTAAAGGGCATTGCTGTAATAACTGCCTCCATTCTCTTCCTCCATCCTCTGAATCACAAACATCAGCTCTGCCACCTGAGCCTTCTGTTCCTCCCCAGTGGCCCGGTTGTTGAAGGCACAGAATCGCCTGCCACACTCTCGGATTCCCCATTGTAGGTCTATGTTATCAGTATTTGTTACATAATCCTCTAAAGATTCCCCTAAATCTTCTTTACGGGTGAAAAGCATAACTAGGTGCCTCATGGCCTCTACTCCAAAAATTTTCTTTACCTTCCTCATTGCCTCCTTATCTTTTGCAGTATAGCGCCCAATCTGAGTCACTAAGACTAATGCATGGGGACCTGGAAAGGAGAGAAGGTAACACTCTCCAATTTCCTTGTACATCTCTTCAGTCCAGGAACCTGACTCACAGAAGGCAGGAGTATCAATCACCAATATACTTCTCCCATTCCACATTCCAGTTTCCATCTGACACTTCTTGGTCACTGCCTGGGATCCTAGTTTGGACTCAAATACTCTCTGCCCAAGGATAGTATTTCCTGTAGCACTTCTCCCAGCTCCTGTTTTCCCCACCAGGATGATCCTCAATGGCTCACTGTTTTGATGGATGTCACGGCCTTCTGCAAGAGAAAGTATTTCTCAATAATGACACATCCCAACAAGTCCCATCAGATCGCATCAGATATCTTTGGTTGGTGCTATTCCCTATAGTTGCTTATCTTAAACTATAAGCATTTGGAGAGTAGGAGCCAGGACTACCTTCAGATTTGTCTCCATAAGGTGGATAGCCTAGTAATTTGCACGGTTAGATACATAACTAAATATTTTTGGAGGAGATGAGGTATGACAATCAACATTGTACTTTTTGTGTCCCCTTTTCTCCCTAGTCATTATATTTGGGCCCTTCTCTTTCATTCTCTAACAGTCAGGGCACATGGGATGTAATGACTGAGTAATTGAAAAGAATGGATAAAAGGATTATCAAAGTGTTTATAGAGACCTCAATGGACCAACATTCTGGTCACTGCCCTTCCACCCAAGGGTGCCCACCCTGGATTTTCCTCGTAAGCATTATCCCATGACATGACCCCTTTTCATCATTTTTTTTCCTGTCCTAGGTCTTGTCACTTCAGGGCCTTGCTCTCTGTTTTCTGTGGTGATAATTAGGTACCTAAGAGATTGGAATTTGCTAAGGTGTTATTTATTGAGTCATTCATCCCATTCTAACATTTTCCGCTCAGCAAACATTTACAGAGCAGCACTATACACATAATCAAATGCTGGATACTGTTTAATAAGAATCCAGCCCTCAGTGGTGACTCTAGTCTAGCAGGGAATATATGAACACTAATAACTATAATATCAAACACAACATGATGCCTCACAAGAGATTACTAACAAAGTGCCATGAGAGCTCAGAGACTGCAGACATTGTTGCTGTCTTGGGTCAGAGAAGACTTTAGGAAGGAAGAGTCACATTTGAATCCTACCTTAGAGGGTGGGTAGGATTTTGCCCCTTTGGGGGCATTTACATTTTGATGGGTATCCTTGCCTTAGCTCAAAGGAATAAATTTCAAGCATGCTGGCAGGCCATTGACATATTTATGGGTGAATGGAAACTTTTTTCTGATGTTGTCAGACTATACCATACAGTTGGTCACCTTCTCTGCCTATATGTCTGGCCCTACCCTATTTCTGTGATTGCAGCTGATCATTCACAAGGAAAAAGATAGTGCACACCCCAGTTCCACTGTTTCTATTCCTCTCAGGAAGACACTGGGAGAAGTAACACATTAATGACACTGTCTCCTTACCCACATCAACATCTCCATCTTTTGCTTTCTTCATCTTCTGTTTTCCTTTCTAGAAAAAAAGGGGGTGGGGGATAAAAAGCACTCATATTATTAGAGCTAGAAAGAATCTTTGAAATCACCTAATCCAAGCCATTCTCTTAATGCAGAAGGAACTGTGGCATCCAATTTAGGAATAATTATTCCAACAGAGTAATTCTCACTGGTGAAAAATATAGAGGTTAATTTTCAGGGTAAAATTAAGCAGAGGAGCTCAGAGGACACAATCCAACATCACTTTTGTTCTCAGTCAGTAACCCAGCAGGAGGACTATTTAACCAAAACTTTTGCTAATCTTGTCTCTCCACCCGCCCCCTACCCCTGCCCCCACCAGATAAGCTGTGAACATGAAAAGGCAGTTCACCCATGGTCAGTTCTTTTCATAGCAGGGGAAAGAGTCAGTCAACAAGGATTTTTAAAGTAATTACTACAGATTGGACTGAGGTAGGAGATGAAAGTAGATCAACAGGCAACCCAGTGATTCCTCTAGATGTAGATGAAAGCTTTACACAGTTGGGCTCCTATAAATCATTTGATGTGTTACAAATTCCCAGAAGATTGTGAAAGCAAAATAGATTCTCCAAAGACAAAGAGGAATGATTTTTGGATCTGTGGGGATTGGGCTGTAAGGGATGGTAGCTGAAGATGGTGAAACTCCACAAGAGAATGGCTCCTACTAGCCAGGGTCCAGCATAGGGGTATGTGTTAGGGCTGACGATGCTGAAAGCGAAGCAAAGGGTATGAAAGAGGGATGTCTAACACAAACTTTGATGCCTCCACAATTTTCCTGAGAATCAGCCCTAGGAGAAGGCAAAACAGGCAATTGCACAGCATAGGATAAGGGGCAGAGCTGCTGATAGACAAAAGCCTCTTTAGAATTTTTAAAAATAAATTCATGTATTTTTCTGCCAGAAAAATTCCATTCTCTGTGACCCTAGGCTTTTATATTGTAATATGCCAAGGTGTGTGTTTTACAACGAATATTCAAGGTATATAGTGAACAGTAACACACAAGACCATGGTTTTCATAACTTGCCCTGAGAGCATAGGTGACTCTTTGCACTTCGTTTGAGAGCTTGTCCCAACCTTTCAAGCGTGTCCCATACCTCTTACTTGTCAAATTTAAAGGTGTGAAATATTTATGAATGATGGAGGAATTCACCAGAACTTCAAGAATACCCAGGGGGATATTGATAGTATTTACCTGCAGAGTTTGTCCAAGAGATTGGTAATCAGTCATTTTTTCTAAGGGTGGGCACCGTAAACCAGTGTTGTCTGAAAATCAAACACAAGTAGGAAGAACATCAAAAAAGAAAAAACAATTCTTGAATCAGAACTATATTACCCCATTTTACTAGTGTCTCCTGGTTATTCTCTTCAAAGACATGTCTACTTCTCCATCTCCATTGTCAACACTTCAGCAAAAGCCCTCATCACCTCACATCTGGTACCTTCATGTTTCTACTAGACAACCCAAGGCTTATCACTGTCCTGGGACTGGGATATCTCGGGAGGAGTGCAGGATTGAGCAACTAGCTGTCTGCCTACAGAGCAACAGTATCAGACAGTCTGGACCTATCTCTCAAATAAAGATGACATTTCACCTTGGTTTTGATCATCTCTGCCCAGTCCCTCCCAAAGAGAATTCTCTTGCATGTCCTTCCACAAGTAAAAAAAAAAAATACACAATCTTCTACTCCAATTCTAGCTTCTAGTGTCACGATAGTTTTGAATTCTGTCTCTATTTTCCATGTCTGTGAGGTCCAAAACAACTATGACATTTGTAAAAATCCTTTGTCTCCTTCAATCCCATTGTTATCTTCTAGCAAATAGAGTTTTTCAATGGAATGGTTTGGAAAGTCCTGAATTCCCTGTCACTGAAAGTGGTCAGCTAGAGGTTGGATGACCTCTAGTTGGGTTACAGAAGTGATTCCTTCGTTGTGTAGGAGATTGGATAAGGTGAACTCTGTACCTTCCAACTCTAAGATCTGGTAGTTACAATTTGATGTTCCCTGCTCATTATTAAATCAAGAAAAGGTAATTACTTCTATGGCTTTATATGAGAGAGAATAATTAAGGTATCCCTTGTCCCACAATATACTCCTTCTACTGCCTTAATGTGGTATCTAACATCTTTGTTTTTGGAGCACTTCTTTAAGTCAGGACACTGTCATCAGATGATCCCTGTTAAAAACATGAGCACGGAAAGTTCATTAAAAGTATGACATGCTGATGGACTGCTGGGGCTCATTATGGATGGGTGATGCAGCCAACAATACATGACAGTGGCATGTGCCCTAAATTTGGAGTCAGAAAGCTGAGGTTTCCATCTTGATTCTGCTGCTTCTTAGCTCTGCCAGCTTTGACAAGTCACATTATCTCACTGGCCCCCAGTTTCCTCATCTGTAAAATAAGAGGATTGGATGACATGTTCTCTAGGGGTTCCTTTCCAGGCCTAAAGCTTGTGCTCAGCTAAGATCGCTTGTTGACATTCACAGCTCCATTCTAATGTCCATTAACAGAGTTGCCAAAAAAGGACAAGAAAAGTGATGTTTCTTTATCCTAAAGATAAAAAGAGGCACACTGGAAGATTGCCCCATGAGGCCCCAGTTCTTCGAGCTTGCACATGATTCACTCCCTGATTTCACCCAACAGATGGATCTTTGGGGAGACTTCTTCTGGTCAAGAATAAATAAGGGGCTAGTGCCATGTGGTGATAGAGTCTAGTGGGGGTCTGAGGAACTGGAAGGACTAATGATGGAACAGAGGTGAACCTGAACTGAGTAGTCTCACACAGGGCCCTTCATGCCCTTTTCTCTCCCCAGGCATGTCTGAGTAAGGAAGAGCTGCCACGGGCCTCCAGGTAGGGAAGGGGAAACAGTTTTGGCTCCCTCATTCCTCATTCAGATGCCATGTATTCCTGAGGGAATGACACCTATTCTTTTTGTGTTTATTTTTCTGATCTTCAGTGTATGAGTATTCTGAGAGGAGACTAGGGAGATGAGGAAATTCATCAAGCCCTCTGAGGTGTCATCTACCACTACAATCTAGAGTCAGTGACAGCAAAGACTGAATCTAGTAAGGAACCAGGGCAGCCAATAGGAAACCCAATCTACCCAGTCTAGCAAAGGAATGACTGGCCAGCTAAGACAATGAGCACTGCAAGGAGCTGGCTCAGCCAAACGACATCCATCAGCTATGTCATAGCCCAAACTGCACTTGGTGAGGACCCTTTGGAAGAAGAACAGGACTCTTATAACCAGGGCCACCCCTAGGCCACAGGTGTTCCTTGTGTAGGTGCCTCTGTACCTGTGCTTCACATTTGAGCCTAGTATTCCCAGGGACCAAGTGTATGCAGCAGGGAGTGTGCTCTTGGGTTGGGGAGGGGGAGGGACATTTTTGCCATTTCAGACCTTGCTATACCTTTTTAGTAAATATTCTTTGGAAAAACCGAGTTGATACCATCTGGTTAACTGATATGGGAGTGAGTGAAGCACACCAAACTGGAGCTCATAAGTGACAGTATAACAAACCTCAATTCCTCAGGATTACTCCTGGAATTCTGAGATGACAGAAGTTGTCAACTGCTCCCTGAGGACCCAGCCTGTTAGTTCCAGCAGAGACTGGGAGAGAGAGGCCAGACACAGGGACTACACAGACCAATGTTAAGAAATTGTTATGTGATTGCTATCTGTGGCTTCCCCTATCCTCCTCACCTTCCTTCTTTGCTAAGTGAAATAACTTTCAGTTTGTTAGATCTCTGGCTGTGCTAAGAGGATGTGATTGTAAGGAGTAACAGCTCAAGTCACAATTCAGTTTCAAACATTTATAATTCTACCTCTGTTCCAGAAGGGTCTTCTCCCTACAGTGGGCTAGCCAGTGGATCTCTGCCCTCTCTCTCTCTCTCTCTCTCTCTCTCTCTCTCTCTCTCTCTCTCTCTGTCACACACACACACACACACACACACACACACTTCATTATCTTCTTAGCCTGCTCAAATTTCTTTTCAGCATGAACAGCAATAGTAATAAAACAATTTACTCTTATCATTTGTGAAGTCCTCTATGCATTTCAAAGTACACTCACATCCATCCTCCTTTGATCCTCACAGATTCCTTGAAGTAGGCAGGTAATCCCCAATTGACAGATGAGAAACTGAGGAACAAAGACCAACAATTGTCCAAGAATCCAGGTTTCCAGACTCTTGATGAGACCCTAAAAACGAGCTGATTCCTCTTTACCAGATAAGCCTAGGAACAGCTGCCTCTTTGCAGACAGTCTGGGGTCAGACCTTGCTTCCCCAGCGGCCTGTCTCTACAATACTTTCTGTTTAGCAGAACAAGACCGCACTGAGAACAGCAACCCCTGATATGGGTTAGTGACACAAGGTGGGTGGGGAGGAAAGGGAGGGGAGACTGAAATGCTAACCAGGAAATGTTTGCTCTCCCTGCAACTCAGCTGGGCAACATTAAGGAGGAGAAGCTCCCTGAGGTTCTGGTTTCCAGAGAGAGCAGATGAAAGAAATCAGTTTTATAGAGGCACTCTCTCCGCTCTTTCAAGTTAGACACTCAGTAAAGTCTTCAGTCAGGAGAGAGGGGGAAATCAGAGGGGCCCAGCAAATAGTCCTTTGCCTTCCACCTTAACAAAGCTCCTCTATCTCCTTTTGAATGTCTTGTTTAAATGATCCTGGGAAAGGGAAGGGCTAACTATGCCTAGGAAGGATACAGGAGGAGTCACTAGGATTTCTTTTCAGGGGTGTTGTCCAGAAAGTGGAGAGGCCATTTTGTGAACTAGGGCCCAAAGAAACCATCTCAAGAAACCTATGAAGTCAATGAAGTTTTTCTTTGAGAGGACCCAAATCTTCATTCCAAATGACCCTGCTTCTCTACTACCATCCTGTATTCCTTTTCTTCAGAACCCTACTCTCAAGTGGCTATGAATTTAATTCAACAACATTTATCAAGCCTCTACTATGTTTAAGTCACCCTAAGAGGCAATGGGAATATAAAGATTGCCCCCTTTCCCCCACCCCTGAGAGGAAAGAGGAGAAAAGAAGAGGGGGAGAGAGGAAAAAAAGGGAAAGAGATGGGGGAGGTGGGGAGGGAGAAAGGAGAGGGAGGGAGAAAGGAGAGGGAAGGAGAGAACTTACCCTGGAAAAGATTACATTCTAATGGGAACAGAAGAATTAAAGGTAGGCATATGGTGTAACTAGTAAAAGCACTGGACCCAAAGTCCAGATCTGATGTGAAATCTCACCTCAGATATTTGTAAGGTATGTGATCTTGGGCAAATTATTTAACCTCCCTCACTCTTTGTTTCCTCATCTTAAACTGGGGATAACAATTCATAATATTAATAATAATAACATATGCACCAAACATTTGCCAGAAGAATTTAATGTACAGATTTCCCCAAAAATTCATACCTTTGTTTCTGATTCTAGATGAATGGATTTTATTTGGGTAAAAGCTTTTGAATTTTCTATAATTGAGAATGCCTATTTTGTTGTTTTATGATTTCTTTTATCCTTTGATGCTTACATACTTTTCCTGTCTGTACCATGAAAGAAATAGCCTTCAAGGGTCTTCCTATTTTTGTGGCATTTTTTTTAAGATTTAGATTTTTATCCAAGAGCTGCTGTAGGTGGAGCCAAGATGGCAGAGTAAACTGAGCTTTTCTGCTGAGCTCTCCCTATTCAACCTTCTAAACAACTTTTTTAAATACTTCAAATCAAATTCTGAATAGGCTAATACTTTAAAAAAAAAAAAGGTCACAATATCTGATTTTTCCAGCCCAGGACAACTTAGAAGGATAGAAAAGAGAGGTCTGAAGAGGCTGGGGGTAGGGGGCGGCCTGGCTGGGAGCACCAGAGAAGGAATCGGCACTTGCTGTGAGGCCTGGATATGGCAGCAGCTGCAGCTCAGAAGCACCAAAAGCACTCAATGTCTAAGGACAGTAAGGGGACTAAACACCTGATCAAGAAGATATTACAGGGGACCTGTATGCTGATACTACTCAGTTCTGGGTCGCAGCTCCAGGGAGGAGCAGCTAGAGTCTCCAATCACAAGTGAGTGAGGTCCTACTAGAACAGATGAGAAAGATAGAGACCAAAACTATCCCAGCAACAGAGCACCCTGGAAGCACTGAAAACCTTGCCAAAAAATATCAGGCTAGCCATTCTCCCAAGAGATGAGCAGAGTCCAACTCTAAAATAAAGTCAAATGTCAAGAAATAGGCTGAGAAAATGAGCAAATAACAACAACAACAAAAAGAACCTGACCATTAAAATCTTCCCTGGTGATAAGGAAGTTCAAGACACAGACTCACAAGAAAGAAATGACTTGAAAATATCTGCAAGCAAAGACTCAAAGGGGAAAACAAAATTGCTGATTGGACACAAGGCCAGCAAGAATTCCTAGGAGTGATAAAGAAAGAAATAAAAAAGAAAAAAAAATAAAAATCAAATAAGAGCAGAAGAGGAAAACTTGGGGAAATGAAATGACAGCAATGCAAGAAAATTGAGAAGGAAATTAACAATTTGGTAAAGGAGGCATAAAACCTAACTGAAGAAAATAATTCCTTCAAAATCAGAATTGGTTGAGTGGTAACTAATGACTCCATGAGACATCAAGAAACAGTAAAACAAAGTCAAAATACTGAAGAAGAAAAAAATGTGAAATACCTCATCAAAAAACAGCTGACCTGGAAGACAGATCAAAAAAAGTTAATTTAAGAATTATTGGACTATGTGAAAAACATGATTTTTTAAAAAGGCCTAGACATTATATTTCAAGAAATTATACAGGAAAACTGTTCAGATCAAAGCAGAAGGCAAAGTAGAAATTAAAAGAATTTACTGATCATCTCCTGACAGAGATCCCCAAATTAAAACTTTCAGAAATGCTGTACCCAAGTTCCAGAGCTCCCACATCAAAGAGAAGGACATGATCAGTTAAAATAAGAGGCTAGTCAGAGGAAAATCATAATCTCAGATAAAGTGAAAGCAAAAGTAGACCTAATTAAAAGAGATATTCCAGAAAACTACATTTTGCTAAAAGATATCACAGACAATGAAACAATATCAATACTGAATATATATACACCACATGGAAGGGCATCCAGATCCTTAAAGGAAAAGTTAAATGGGTTATAGAATAATGTACACAATAAAACTATACTAGTGGAGTTTCTCACTTTACCCCTTCTAAAACTTAGATAAATCCAACTATAAAATAAATAAGAAACAAGTTCAGGAGATGAAGAGATGTGAGGTTTTTGTTTTTGTTTTTGTTTGAGTTAGATATGATATATCTCTGGAGAAAACTGAATGGGAATAGAAAGGGGCATACTTTTTTTTCTCAGCTATAGATGGCACCATACCAAATTAACTATGTATTAGGGCAGAAAAACCTCGCAACAAATGCAAAAAAGCAGAAACATTAAATGCACCCTTTTCAGACTATAATGCAATAAAAATTATATTCAATAAAGTGCCTTTGAAGCAAAGATTAAAAACCAATTAGACTCTCAATAACCTAATCCTAAAGAATGAGTGTATCAAATAATAAATAGAGGGACAATAATTTCATTTAAAAATGATGACAATTTCAGACAACATTTGTGCAATGTAGCCAAAACAATATTTAGGGAGAAATTTATATACTTAAATGTTTACATCACTAAGAAAAAGAGAGCAAATCAACAAATCAGGCATACAAATAAATATAAAAAGAACAAACTAAAAATCACCAAAATTAAACACCCAATTAAAATTTCTAAAAACCCAAGGTATAAATTAATAGAATTGGAAGCTAAAAAGCCATTAAATAAATACAACTAGGAGCTAGTTCTGTTTTTTTTAAATAATAATAAAATAGATAAACTATTGCCTAACTTGATTAAAAAAAAAGAAATCCAAATTACCAGTCTCAAAAATGAAAAGGGTAAATGCATCACCAAATAAGATGAAACTAAAAGAAATTGCACAAGCCATAAATGAACTCCCTAAGGAAAAAAAAACCTCAGTTACAAGCAAATCCTACCAAACATTTAAAGAATAACTTATTTTAGTATTACATAAATTGTTTGTAAAAAAATAGGTAAAGAAGGCATCCTAACAAATTCATGGGATTTAAAATGGATAATTTGGATTACATTTAATTAAAGGTTTTACAAAAACAAAACCAATGCAACCAAAATTAGAAGAAAGCAAAAAACTGTGAAAAATGTTTTACAGCTAGCTTCTCTGATAAAGCTATCATTTCTAAAATATGTAAGGAAATGAAATAAATTTTGAAAAATAAGAGCCATTCCCCAAATGACAAATGGTCAAAGGATATAAGCAGGCAGTTTTCAGAAGAAGACATTAAAGCTGTCAATAGACAAAAATGATTTAAATCATTAATAATCAGAGAAATGTATACTAAAACAGCTCTAAGGTACCACTTTACACCTATCAGATTTGCTAATATGATGGAAAAGGAAAATGATAAATGCTAGATGTAAAAAAAAAATACATACACTAATGCATTATTGATGGAGTTGTGAATTGGTCCAACCATTCAGAACAATTTGAAACTCTCTTCCAAGGGCTATAAAACTGTGCAAACGCTTTGACCTAGAAATACCTCTATTAGGTAGGTACCCCAAAGAGATCAAAGAAAAAGTAGAATGACCATATGTACAAAAATGATTATAGCCTCTCTTTTGCAATGGGAAAGAAGTAGAATCTGAGGGAATGACCATCAAGTGGCAAATGGTTAAACAAATTATGATGTATGATTAGGATGGGATACTATTTTGTTATAAGAAATGATGAAGAGGATGGTTTCAGAAAAACCTGTGGGAAAACTTACATGGGCTAATACAAATTGAAGTGAGCAGAAGTAGAAAAACATTGTATATAGTAAGAGCAATATCATAATGACCATCAATTGTGAAGGTCTTAGATTCTCTGATCAATACAATGATCCGCAACTCCCAAAGATGTATGAAGAAATACTATGTTCACATCCACAGAGAAAGATAACTGAGGAACTCTGGGTGCAATTTGAACTATATTTACTTTCACTTTATTTTGCTTGCTTTTCCCCCTATAACATGGCTAATGTGAAAATATGTTTTGTATGGCTTCATGTGTATAAGGGTTAGCATATTTCTTCCTTCTCAATGAGTGGTGGAGAGGGTGGAAGGATGGAGAGTATTTGAAACTAAAAGTAAAAATAAATCAAATAAATTTAAAAATAGATTTTTGTGGTGAGATATGTAACGGTCTTCTAAATCTTTTTCAGCAAAAATTTTCCAGTTTTCCTAACAGTTCTTTTCAAGTAAGGAGTCTTTGTCCCAATAATCTGTATTCCTGATATGACTGCTGTATATATTAATCTCTATATATTGCTTATCTAGTCTATTTCACTGGTTAACTTTTCAAATTTTTATCCAGGACCAGATAATTTTGGTAAATATTATTTTTTGGTATAGTCTGAGGTCTGGTAGAACCAATTCGCATTCGTTCCCCACATATTTATGATATCCCTTGATATCTTGACCTTTTATTGACCCATATGAATTTTATTGCTATCTCATCTGATTCTAAAACATGTCCCTTTGGTTATCTTGTTGACATAGAACTAAAACTATTATTTTAGTATACTTTTGATCTTTGCTATATTGGCATAGCCAAGCCATGAACATTGAATATTTTTAAAAATTATTCATATCTTTTTGTTTTCTATAGACATATTTTATAGTTGCATTATATAAATCTTATGTTATGTATTAGTTGTTGCAGACATTTTGTGCATTTTTATTGCAATAGAATTTCTCTTCCTTTACTGGATTTTATTGGTAATAATATTTATCAGTTGATGAATTTTACTGATTTATTTTGCATACTGGTACTTTACTAAAGCAACTAATACCTTGATTAATTTTCTCTGTAGTTCTCTAAATAAACCATCACCTTATCTACAAATAAAAATAATTTTTCCTCCTCTTTGCCTATTGTAATTCTTCCAATCCATTTTTTCTCATTTTATTGAAAAAATGTAATATATTGTATAGAGTACTGACTTCAAAAAAATGAAAAGTCCCTAACCTTTACTTTTGTCTGAGTCAGACTAAATTCGATTTACCTTTTCCCTGCCTTGTGGTACAGGCAGAGTGCCCCCACTATTATACAGAACCTTCTGCTGAGGCTAGAGGGACAAGCACATGTCCCTCCTTGTTTGCCCTTTTAATTCCTGTCATAACCCAGCTATGACAATTGTCTTGAAACATTAATGAGCCTCAAGAAGGTACCAGGCAAAGGGAGGGGACAGGTACACGTTGGTAGACTCTTCCAACAAAACTTTTCTCTCTCCTCTATCACAAAGTGCAATGGATTGTATTCATAGGTACTGAATTCCCCATTCCTGGAGGTCTTCACATGAAAGATGGTTAACCACTTGTTAAGGATGTTGTAGAGGGAATTTCTAGTCAGGAGAGTTTGAATTAGGTGGCATCTAATGTCCTTTAGACAACTGAGATAGATTCCATAATTTTGTGAGGCCAGCAGCTGGTGGCCTAGTGGATAGAGTGCTGGGCCTGGAATCAAGAAGACTCGAGTTCAAATCCAGTTTCAGACACTTACTAGTTCTGTGACCCTAGTCAAGTCACTTTACCTTTGTTTGCCTCAGCTTCTTCAATTGCAAAATGAGGATAATAATACTATCACTCTCTCAGAGTTATTGTGAGGATCAAATGAGATAATACTTGTAAAGCACTTAGCACAGTACTCGGCACATACTAGGTATTATATAAATGCTTATCCTCTTCTCCCTTCAAACTCTTGTGGCTCCCTGTTATTTCTAAGATTAAATATAAAATCATCATTATCATCATCATCAATAAATCAACATTAAGCACATTCCTTATGCCAGGTGCTATGCTAAGTGTTGAAATTGCCTCTGTTTGGTATTTAAACACCTTCTCAACCTGGCTCCAATCTAAGGTGTAATTGTTATGAAAATAGAAATAACAAGACTTGGAAAATGATTGAATATGAGATGTGATGGAAAACAAACTGTGGAAACTTCACAGCAAGTGGTTTGGCCCTTGTCCTTATAGCCAGTAGGAACAGGTTGAGATATGGCACATAGTATCCAGCTAAGAAGGAGGAGGTATCAGTTTATTTTCTTTTCTTTTCTACTCTTTTTGCATTGTTTTTTCCACTCACCTCAGGCAAGAAATGATAACAAAGCACTGAATTTGGGGTCAGAGGATCTGAGTTCAAATTCTAGCTCTGTCATTTTCCATCTATAATTATCTTTTTTAAAGATTCATTTTTATCAGCGAATTTTTTTCCATTTTTTCTTTTACCTCCCTAATTTGGTTTTTAAAGTCCTCCTTAAGTTCTTCTGGGAATGCTTTTTGGTCTGGAGACCAGTTTACTTTCCCTTTTGAGGTTTCAGATGTGGGTATAACATCCATGCTATCCTCCTCTGAACTGGTGTTTTGATCTTCCCTGTCTCCATAATAGGAATCAATGGTCTTTGATTTCTTAGTATGTTTTTTCACGGTGTTCTTTTTTCCCTCCTGGCTTCTAAAGTGGATCTCTGTTTCTGAGGCTCAGGGGGCTCTGTCCCAAGTTTCTTGTGTTGGAATCTGTGGGCCTGCTCACTGGCTTTGTGTTCTATGGCCTCTGGTTTTGTGAAGTGTGGGAGAGGGGTGGCCTGGCTGCTGTGAGTCTCCTCTTCCACAGGACTGCTCTACAGCAAGAGTGGTCTCAGCTCTTTTCTGTGCTGGTGTCTGCCATTTCCCCTGGATGTGCAAACCCAAATCTGGGGTCCTGGCATTGATGTTCGTTAGCTCCACCCCCTGGCACTCAGTTACTCTAGTTCTGCTGAGATGAGGGCTGCTAGGACACCTCTCTTTCTGCACTAGTCTCCTTCCACCACCACAAGAAGGGCCCTCTCCCCACCTTCCCTCACTACTGAAGCCCCACTTCTGGCTCCTCTGTTTCTCCTGAGGTAATATTCTCTGGGTTTATTCAAGGGAAGGATGAGAGCTGTTTTACCCGGACATCATGGCTCCTGGAAGTTCAAAAAGGCGAGTTTCAAACCTTTACACTGTGGGTTGGAGGCCTCGGGGCTAGCTGCTCCCTCAGCCACAGGTTCTGCGCTGCTGTCTCCCGTAGGTCCCACAGACTCCTGTCCTGGGCTGAGAGGCCTGGGGCTTGATCACGGCTGTAGCCGGTACTTCTGCCCTGGGCCTGTTCCTGCTCCATTGTTTTGCTGCCCCACACTGTCCCAGACCAGCACACTGGCTGGATTCCTCTGCTGTTCCCAGTTGGTTTGGTCTGGTGCCCTTCTGCGTGCCTGGCGCTCCTACCCCTCTCAGTCTACTAGTGGCTTCTAACTCTCTCAAATCTGCTCAGATTCACTTTTCTAGATGTATCTGACAGAATTTGTGAGAGAGCTCCAGTAATTCCTTCCTTTCACAGAGCCATCTTGGCTCTGCCCCCCTCACCGCCCCCCCGCCATGTACATTATCTTAAGCAAATCATTTAATCTTGCTGAGCCTGTTTCCTCACCCATAAAATTAGAGCATTGGACTGGATACTTTCTAAGGTCACTCCAAGTGCTATAATTTTGTTCTTTATACCTAAGGCATCACTTTTTTTCTCTAGGCAAAGTTAATCACTGGGTGAGGTAATCACCACAGAAACCAAATTCCTTCTTGTAAACTCTGGAGAACAAAAGAATGGAAAGAGAAACTAACTTCAAAGGATGGAGGGGATGGAGGGCACCAGAAGGACAGGAAGTCACTAAGAAATTATCTCAGCCAAGCAGTTCTTTTGAGAAGTCCAAAACAGCTAATGCAAAGAATAAATGAAAGACAGACAGATAGAGAGGATCACAAAAGATGCCATGGACAATTTTGATAACACAATAAAAAGTGTTTGCACAAGTATACCTCCAGGGAAGAGAAGGTTAGAAGGGAAAGTTAACTGGAAGAAAATAGTTACCATTTCTGTGATAAAGATCTTATTTTAAAGCTATGTGAGGAAACGATTCAAATTTCTATGTCCCACAGACATTGTAAAGGGGAATCTTGGTTCAGGTCTTGCCCTGGTCAATGAGGCAAAATTCACAATACAAGAAAATCTGGAAACACAATAACAGCATACACAATATCATGTATTTACAACATGAAACAAAATTTTGCCAGTCAGAAGACATCAATTCAAGTTGAATGCATTTCCAACTTATCTTACATAGAAAATCACTATTCATTTTTATCACTCTTGTCATTCTATACCGATTCCATTCAAAATATGAACAGAGTAATTGTGATCCAACTATTCTTTTAACAAAAAAATTATTTCTGGAGTTTCTAAACATATTGCCTGAATTTCAAATATCAAGTGTCTTTTCCAATTTTTTCAGTGACTTTGCTTTTAGTTTAAATAAACAATTGCATTGCGTTACAAAAATAGTATGCAAGTAGATCCTGCTCATCCACCTCATTTTTTTCCCTCACTGGCAGGACAGGGATATTACAAGGTGGCATGGTACTCTCACTCCCAGATGAACGTAAGCACTGACGAGTTTTTTTTAATAGGTTCAATACTGTCTAAATTGATATTATATTGTTGCACATGTGGGGCAGGTCCATCCTCCACAGGGGAAGATCTGCACAGAGTCAGCTGATTTCATGAACTGGGTTCCATCTCCACAAAGCAGCATGTAAGTTTCATAACAAGGAAGGCAAATCAGACTCTACAGACCACCCCCAAACTTGTTAGGTTCCTTTAAAACCACCCAATAAGCCTAATCATTTTCTTTTGCATTCTAAACCTAACCCCTCCCAGCTCTCAGTGAACTATGGCCTAATGTCCTAAGGTTTACATAACAAGTCCCTTAGGCACAATGAGATGGGAGAGTTAACAAAAAGGAGTGAAAACACATCCCAGGTCCAATAGCTACTTTAAGCAGGGTGATTGAGGCAGCTAGGTGGCACAGTGAGTAGAGCACTGACCCTGGAGTTAGGAGGACCTGAATTCAAATCCGGCTTCAGACCCTTGATACACTTACTAGCAATGTGACCTTGGGCAAGTCACTTAACCCCAATTGCCCTGCCTTTCCCAGCTCAAAAAATAAATAATAAGCAGGGTGGTTAAAGCACACATTTCACTTTTCCCTGAGACATCTATCGGCCTTTCAGACTTTGACACCAGGAAGCCCCTAAGGCAGCACTGGAGCACTGAGAAAGTCCCCTTTCCCTGCCCCCACCAAGTAAACAGAGGGTGACCTATGAATAATAATTTCAAGTAAGGGCTTCTTAACTGTACCACATACCCTTACACATTCCTCCCAAACACTTCTAGTTTCCAACAACCTCCCTCCTCCAGTAACTGCAAATACTGATCCAAAACAGGGTTCTGATTGTTTGGTGTTTGTGGTGGTTGTGGACTCCAAGGTGAAGGCGAGGATGGGAGTCCACATGACACCTGGTTCTTCGCAGGCTAGGGGGTGGAGGGCACTTTAGATAAATTGGAGGATGTCACCCTCTTCCAGAGGCCTCATACCAATCATATTTCTTGCAATCCCTCTTCAAGTGCTCCTCTTTTTTACAGAAAAAGCATACTAGCCCTAGGCCTTGTTTTAAATCTCCTTTTCAGGTCCTTATTCCCTTCTTCTCTGTCTTCCTGCATCCCCCCCCCCCCTTCATGGTGGCTGCCAAAATTTTACCTCCTTAGCCCGATCTTACTTCCCTTTCACAAGTTCCTTCTCTTTTCACCCTTCAACCACATATGACACAATTCTCTTGAGTTCACTAACAGTTTTCCCACTCCATCTGGACCAGAATTTATTAAAGAAATTGTGTCTGCTGCCATAAATGTCTCCTGGTGAAAAGGGGACTTGTACATTCCTCTTCTTACTCCCCACAAAAGTAATTCTCAAGAGTGCCAAAGTCTTGGTTCTGAGAAATCTGGATGATACGGGAGTGGTGCAGAATTTCAGGCTGATATTGCTATTGGACATAGTAATGAGAGGATAGTCTTGGTTTGAAAGTTCTACCTAGCAGTAACAATAATCCATTTGCCTAGGCTCTAGGTCTGGTTTCTAGCATGTGCAGTTGACAATAACCAAAGGTCCTGTATTTATCCGGCCAAATCTTTTTCCTACAATTACCTAAGTATCAAGTTGAGTACAAGCTGAGCTTCTCTGCTTGAGTTTTGGACATTTCCAGTTGAGTTGAAAGTTTTCCCTTGTCCCAAGCTTTTAATAGCTTGCCTAATGGTGAGCCAGCAGGAAGCTTACTCTGTCCCAATTCCATAATGATACTGGTATCCCTTGATCATTATGTCCCTTGGCATCCTAGCGTCAGGTCAAGATCAACTACTCATTGCTGCCTTCTCCTTTTCATGGCACCATTCCCATATCTTTGTGCACAATGAAAGAGAACAGGTTTTCGTTTTGGTTTTGACTCAGTATACGTTTCCCCTTATCTTTCCTGAGTTTGGAGTGTTTAATTATCTGACCTCTTAAACTCTTGGCAGCTGACTGACCACTGAGTGGGTCCCCCAAGAGACAAAGGTCTGTGTGCTGGCTGCAGAATCAGATAGTGGCTCACTCAATGACAGTCATGTGAGCAAACAGTCCTGCCACAGTTTTGCCAGATTGTTAAAGGCATCTTGGTGCAGGCCTCAGCATGGCCAATAAGGCAAACATATGAAATAAGGCAAAAAGTAATTTATTAGCACTCAAGGCAACATGCAGTAGGGTGCAACCAATCCTGATTTACAAATTGCTTGCAGCTTTTATAGACAGAAGCAAACAGCCCCCATATAAGGTCAAAAAACTGCTCATTGGTACAAATATAATGATTCAGGAAGACAATTCAATAAAGTATATGATGACCCATAATGGCCTGGTGGATGCTCAATTGGCCTAGAATGCTCAAGTCAGCTGTTCAGTACATTCTCTGAAAGGAAGTCTTTGAGGAAACCAAATCAATATTAATCATTTTCTTAGTGGAACTAGTCATAGAAAAGAAAGTCCAATTGAGTTTAATTATACTCAAAAAACCATTATTAAGCACCTACTCTTTGCAATACAATGTACATGATGTCCCAAAAGTTTCGAAGGAGTTTTGAGCTTTTAATAGCTAGAAAAGCTTCAAACTGCCCTAAGATTTTGAAATACCCTGTACAATGCAATGGGATACAAAGATGAAACAAGATATACAGTCCATGCCCTGCAAGAGCTTACAATCTAGGAAATGGGGAAGATAACAAAAATACACAAATTATCATATTTTAATTTGAATTATTGTAAAGGGAGAAAAGGATAACCTTTTTCAAAATCATAGCTACTTCTCTACTGCAGTCAATTAACAAGTATTCTTTAAGCACTGCAAGGGATGGCTCAAAGTGAAATTCCCTCACTAATGCACTGTTACTGCTTATCTCTCTCTCTCCCTCTCTCTCTCTCTCTGCTATACTCTGCCAACCAGTTCAGTTTCAGTTTCGTTTCCTGAGTAACTCGTGATTTCCCCGAAATGAAGTAACCAAGCTGAATCTGAACCATACTAGTCCTCTTCTGATTGGTCACCTCCAAATTCGGTAAAAGGAAATGGATAATGAGGTTTTGGAAAACCATTGTACCCTCATAGGGTACAGATTAGTTATGAATAATTATGGTAATGAAGGATTGAAATTGCTTTGTGATGATTAGCTAGTGGTGGCCTAGGACAAGTGTGGGGACTGAATTGGGGAAAAGGGTAAAAGAAGCCTTGAAGCTTCCAGACTCTAGTATTCCCTGGCTGACACTGCTTGAGCGAAGAGGGCTTTGCCCTTCCTCATGAGAAAGAATAAAGACCTTTTCTGATCTGATTCAGACTCTGGACTTTTTAATTTGGTGATTCGTCATCCCAAACAAGCACTAATAAGCATTAATAAATAGGGGTTACAAAAACAAAAAGAAAGCTTACGTTCTAGCCAGAGACCAGTATGTATATATAAGTATATACAAAATAGATACTAGGTGTCGAATTAGATACCTGTTCATTTGGAAAAGCATAAACAGCAAAGAGTCTTGGGAAAGACTTCATGTAGAAGGCAATGTTTGAGCTTAGTATGGATGGAAATTAGGACCTCTGAGATGGGGATGTAAGGAGGGAATGCATTACAAGCATGGGGAACAATCAGCCCAGATGAGATGGAAGCAGTGCTATCTATAAAGAAGAATACAAGTCAGTTTGGCTTGTTAACAGACAGCTTAAAGGAAAGTAATATGGAATAAGTCTAGAGAGGGGTGTTGCTAATGCCTTCCTGAGATTTATTGAATTGGCAAGATGTAAGAGTCCTAGCTAGGTCTGGGAATCAAAAGGCCTAGAATGTGACTGAATTGCTGAAGGAGGACTTCTCCCTGGGATTGGAACTATCTCTGTTCCTTTTCTCCACCCGTTCATCCGCATGAGAAAACAGAAGACCCTTAGGATACAAAAACTGGGAAAATCTTAACTACCAGCTACAGAGCTACAAATCTTAACTATGAGCTACAAATAACCATTACCTGGTTTATACTCTACCATTAAAAGATTAGGTAAGGTAGGTAAGGTAGGAGGTAAAAGTAATACTAGCCATAAGCTAGGATGAGGTCCCTAAGTGAAAGACCTAAGTCCCTGAACCAGGAAGAGGAGTTCAAAGAAAAAGACTAAGGACTTTTGCTAACTGGGAGGTCCTACCCTTTGTTCTAGAGTAGAGTTGGACAAACCACAACCAGGCTGGCTACCTCCTCTTTAAGCTTTTTTAATTTAATATACAACAACATTTTATTTATAAAAATAAAATCTATGATATGGGCAATAGATAAAGAGTGCCCAGTCCAGAGCTTGCTGACCCCTGAGCTAGTCACTTGGGGCTGAGTAATGTGGATAAGGCTCTAATGTTAATGGGGGTGCATGAGATCTTCCCCACCCATTAAAAGGCCTCATTTGGAGCTCATTAAGGGAAGCTTGCTTCTAGGAAGGCTTACACACCTTTTGTTAATTTCTAATTAGGCACTGAGTCTATTAGCTGAAAGAGTATATATTCTGAGAGGTGAGCTTTTGCTTTGAGGGCTCACTTATGAGAAAGGTGCTGTGATTCCCTGGTCGAGACTCTGAGTGGCTGTATGTTCAGAGCTCTCTGACTCCTCAGAGGTAAAGGCTCTCTTGATTCAGTGCTGGATATAAAGCTTTGATTCAGGCAGAAGAACCCTGTCTGTTGGTCTTTATTTCTCTTCTCTGTATTTCCTGTGTTTGTATTTTATGTGATTAAAAAAGAAAGATTGTTGACCCCTGAAACAGCTATGTTTCCTTAGTAAAGCAGATAAAAGAACCCGCACCAGCAGCCATCCTGGGTATGCCAGTGTGGTTGCCGTTACAAAGGCATGTCAGAGGGATGAGAAGCTTCTAATCAAGATCCTGTATGGGGATAAAACAGAAAAAACACAAGGGAAGGCTTTTTGATGGTCCCAAAGGGTTCCTGCCTCTTCCAAAGGAACTAGGAAAAACTTTTTAGGCTTTAAGTTAAAAGAAAATGAAGGCATCTGCTTTTCCCTTAAGGAAGAAATAGTCGAAGATTTGAGCTGAGCCACAAGTGTGAGGCAGCAGAGTTTATAGAACCAGCAAGCAACAGTCTAAGCAGGAGCAGCACAACATATCACTAGAAGACAGTGGGCCTGCAGTGTCAGAGGAATGAGTTGCCCTCACACTCACATGTGCCAGCCACATATTGCTCCCTATCCAGAAGAGATATACCCTTTATACATCCCCTCTTCTCACTGTTGTTTTGTCAATTTGTCAAAGGATGTGCCTCGAGTTAATGGGAGAAACTTTTTCTACCTTTTTTTTCTATACCATTTCATTGAATGCTTTTTCTCCAAACTAATTACGTCCTCTGGCTCACCACTTTATCGAGGATCCTGAGCTATAATATTAGAGAATGTGGCCATAGAGTGCCTTGAACCTGGAGAATCTACTTGGGGAACCCTGATGATTGAAAATTTGCAGTGGTTTGGTGCCTGGGACATGACAGGAACTAAAAAGATTAAGGGAAAGGGGGTATTGAGGTTTATCCTCAGCCTCAAAGAAATACAACAGAAGGCACTGATCATGTATAAGTGGAAGACTGCCTGTATCATGAGGCAGAAGAACCAACAGTCTCAAAGCACTTAACATCCTAATGGTGTGCCAGCTGGTGGAACTCATAGAGCACAAGATGTGTTTGCTTTCTGGGGGCATGTTGTTGGGCAGTGTGGGGAAGAGGATGCCTCCCTATAAAAACAGCAATAGCAGTTTCCTGACAGGAGCAGCAATGGAAGCAGGAGAAGTAAAGCAGAGACTTCGCAAATGGCACTTAAGAATACTGCCTTTATATTTTACAAAGCATTGTCCATTATCTCATCCTGTGCCTTTGCACTGCCTGTCCCTCAGGCTTGAAATGTACTTTCTTACTACCTCCACTATACAATATCTCTTCCTTAAAGATGCAACTCGAACATTACATTCTATGCCAGGGGCTCCCGAACTGAGGTACATATATCCCAAAGAGTTATGAGAAGTTTATCAAGGGGAGCAAGGCAATATTTGGTACATATCTTGTCCTTTTGAAATATTTCCAAAGTACTAGCATTAGTGAAAAAAATATGGATTGGACAAGGCTAGAAAAGAAAGGAAGCAGCCTTTGAAATTGAGTTTAAAACCTGGCTTTATTATTTACTACCTGTATAATACTGGACAAGTTGTTTAACTTCTGGAAATCAGTTTTCTTCATTAATAAAATGGATAATCTTTGAAGTTCCTTCTGGTACAATTGTATTTCCACCACAGATCCCATAGGTTTGTTGCATGGACAGTTCCTTGTGAATTTCATGGAACTTGATGAATATTTGATGAAATACAATCTTATCACCTATGGCTCTCAACACACATCTTCATATCTGCCTAGACCTGTCTCCTCATTGTTCCCACATATTTGGCTATCCTGCTCCTGCCCATTCTGTCTTCCTCTCCATCTCTGAGAATGTTTATCTTCCTCTCCTCTCATTCTCCAAATCCTATCCATCCTTTCCAATGGGAGCCAACCAAGAGCACAATGCAGTAACACCAGTGGTGGGCCTTGAAGGTAGCTACAACAGCTGTAGAAAGAGATTACAGGGGACCATTTGCTTCCACTAGTGTTGATTGGCAAATCTGTTACCTATAAGTAGTTCTGAGTTGCAGTTCAAGGGTGGAGGAAAGCAATAGTGATCAGTCACAAGGGAGCAGGACCCCTGGTCACATTTCCAGGCTAAGAGGAGAACTAGTATTGAACTGCAGGAGAGCAATGGATCTGGTCACAGTTGCAGGGCCAAGAAGAGCACTAGTCATTGTGTCTGCAAAGGAACAGGGACTTTCCTTGGGTAAAGAACAGAGTGCAAACCAGGAAAGTAGTGACCATACCTCTCCCAGGATAACACCACTGTGGAAGCACCAAAAACCTGCAGACCACAAGAACAAGGTTTGAAAACAGAAGCGCACACACATGCAAAAAAAAAAAGAACCCTGAAGCTTGGCACAGTGCCTCTGCAACCCAGGGGAGCGGAGTTCAAATTTAACAAATTTCATAGTGAAGAGCAAATGACAATAACAACGAAAGACCATAAAAAGCTACTGTGAAGAGAATTTTGATTTTCATGTTAATTGATACAGTATGTGTAATCAATATACTAATAATTTAGATTTTTCAGAACTGCCTCTTCTAGCTTGTGAGTCAAAAGCTCACAATGCAGCTTGAAATGATCAAACCCTTGATAAAACTCTCACAATCACTGCATTCTTGTGCATGGGCACCTTAAGTGAAGTGAATAAATGACTGTAGAACCTGTTCTCATCACAGAACTTTGATCCTGTATACCACTAAGTAATGACCCCCAAAGACTTGAACAATATTGCTCCCACAGAATTCCAGAATTGTATTGTCCTCTACTTGTGGGCTTGTCCTGGGAAACCACTCAAGCCCTGGGCAATGATTGTTTGTACTCTACTTTCTCCCCTCCTTTCCCACTTGTGATTTATATATAAATATATATATATATATATATATATATATATATATATATACACACACACACATATACATATACGCATACACATATAGACACACACACATATATGTATATATATATAATCTCTGTCTTCACTTCAGTAAGATGGAATTCTGATCAGGAGAATTCCTGATTTACAAATCTGTTCCTCATGATCAAATTAATTAATTAAAGTGCTACTTGATTACTGGTACTTTGTCCCTGGCCTGCTGTTTTGTCTTTTTCCAGTTATAGACTGGCTCAGTAAAATCCTGTTAACATTACTATGGTAACAGGGAAGATCAAGACATAGACTTAGAAGAAAATAATGTGAAAACAGCTACAAGCAAAGCCTCAAAGAAAAAAGCTAATTGGGCCCAAGGCAAACAAAGTTAAAGAAAGATGAGTGATAGAGGGGAAAGTTTTTAAAAATGAGAGTAATAAAAGAAAATTATAAAAAGAAAATTAGCAGCTTGGTAAAGGAAGCACAAAAAATTACTGAAGAAAGTAACACCTTAAAAAAAGTATTGGCCTAGTGGTAAATAGGTATAAAAATTCACTGAAGGGAAAAAATGCTTTCAAAAGCAGAATAGGTTAAATATAAAAGGGAATATGAAAATTCACTGAAGTAAAGAACTCTTTAAAAGGAGAATTGACTAAATGGGAGGGGGGGGGTTGGATTGCAAAAGCTCACTGAGAAAATAATTCCTGAAAAATGACTCCATGAGACTTCAAGACACAATAAAACAAAGTCAAAACAATGAAAAAAATAGAAGAATATGTGAGATATCTTGTTGGAAGAAGAACTGACCTGGTAAATAGACCAAGGAGAGAACATTTAAGAATTGTTGGATTGCCTGAAAGTCACAATCCAAAAAAAAAAAGAACCTAGAAATCATCTTTCAGGAAATTATAAGGAAAAATGACCTGATATGTTTGGTCCAGAGGGTAAAATTCAGAGTCCACACATTGCCTCCTGAAAGAAATCCAAAACGAAAACTCCTAGGAATATTATAACCAAATTACAAAGCCCCTAGGCCAAGGAAAAAAAAATATTTCAAGCAGCCAGAAAGAAACAATTCAAATATCATGGAGCTATAGTCAGGAACACAGAAGATTTAGCAGGTTCCATGTTAAAGGAGCAGAGGTCTTAAAATATGATATTACAGAAGACAAAGGAGCTAGGATCACAACCAACAATAACTTACCCAGCAAAACTGAGTATAGTCCTTTAGGGTAAAAAATGGATATTCAAGGAAATAGAAGCTCTATGGCTCCCCTGTGCACTGAGTAAAGCTGTCACTTAGATTCTGGGGTAGAGCTGAACAGTGCAGCCCTCATCCACTGCTACTCATCTCTACTATTCTTAAGATCGTCATGGAAGCATAGGTTTAGTACTCTATGGGACCTTAGAGACTATCCAATCCTAACCCCTTATTTTATAGAGTCCCAGGGGGGTGCAGTGACTTGAGGTCACACAGCTTGAAATGCGGGTAGTATTTGAATCCACATCTTCCTAGTCCAAAATTCTATCCATATTTAGCATCTGTATAGGAAACCAGTGAATATGCACAGTCCTAGAAAAAAACATTCAAGAGAAGGATAATCATGGATAGAATATTTTTTCTAAAAATCTTTGCAACATGGACGATTCCCTTCAGTAATGTACAGTGAAAGAATGCTCTTAATAGGAAGAGATAGGACTGACCAAATAACCAAACATGTGCATTAAACTGACCCACCCTTCCTCTCCCAATCCCAAGCCCTGAAATCCCCTCTCCTTTCCTTCCAGTGTTCCCTCCCCTGACTCCTCTAACCCATCAAATCTCTCCTCAGGTCCTCTGCTATTCCCCACCCTAACCAGGCTCACCTTCTCCCAGAGAGAGAGGAATGGTCGTCTCCACCAGCCTGGTAAAGTAATCTGAGCTGTTGCTTTCACTTTTGCTTTCAAAACAAAAGTTGTTTATCCTTCAGAATGCTCAGAGAGTGACCTTAACCATCGAACTCTGGGGCCCTCCTGGGGTAGTAGGGTATAATGAAGCCTTCTAACATGCAATGAAAAGATCAGCAGTGTTTCTGGATGACTTGGTGAGCTCTTCAAAGCCTTCTTCTTGTTGTTCAGTCACATCCAACTCTTCATGACCTCAATTGAGGCTTTCTTGGCAGAGATACTGGAATGTTTTGCCATTTTCTTCTCCAGCTCATTTTAGAGATGAGGAAACTGAGGCAAATGGGGTTAAGTGACTTGCCCAGGGTCACACAGCTAGTCAGCTCAGAGTCAGCATTCTTGTATACATGCTGCTAACTGCCTTACCCTGTGTGTTATTTCTGAATTTATATGTTGTCTTTTTTCTTACAACTGAATCTTTGAAATACTCTTGTGTGATCTGTAGCATGTGGTGGAAGGACAGTAAAGAAAAGTCGGGCTTGGGCTGGTGTGAAGCGAATGGGCAATTTCATATGGATAAAGTTCTAGACTATGAAGATGTGGATTCAATTCCTACTCCAGACATTTGCAAGTTGGGTGACCTCAAGTCACTTAACCTTCCTGGGCCTCAATTTACTCATCTATAAAATGAGGGATTTGGATTTGATGGTCTCTAAGATCCCAACGACTAAATCTACACTTCCATGATGATCCTAAGTACGGTACAGATGAATAGCGGGGCATGGAGGCTGCCCTGCTCAACTTTATCCCAGAATCTAAATGGTAGCTTTACTCAGTGTACAGAGGAGCCATGGAATCAGCCTGAGGAGGCCAGGAGAGCAGGACTGCCCTCTGCTCTTTGGGGCTACCTTGCCCCAACCACCCTAGTGCTTCAGGGAAAAGACCCATTAAAGAAAGAAAGTCTGGCTGGTTGCCTGTATCTTAGTGGCCTCATCACGCATCTAGGGCCTGGGGGGAAGCTCAGCTTTCCAGGTTAAAAACCTGAATTTGATCAGTATAAGTCAGGAGTAATTGGGCCTTGGAGGAATTCATAAACTTGCTAGAGACTAATTGCTAAATTAGAATGACAATTGATTTCAAATAGGAAATTACTCCAGTAGGATAACGAATGCAGATCCTCAAGGTTGACAATTCCAGGAGCAGTTTCATCCAGGAAAGCAAATTACAGATCAGAAGGTATTTGGTGATCTTGGGATTAGGTCAAATATAGTAGGAAATTCTTTTTTAAAATGATATTTTTATTGATATCTTTTGTGTTTTCATCACCTAAATTTCCTTGTCTCCAAATTTGCTTTCCCCTCTGCCCTGCCTGAGAAGAAACCCTTAAGACAAATGCATTAAAAGAGAAAGAAACAGGAAGAAAGAGGAAAAGAAATTCATCAAAACCAATTGACATATTGGAAAAAAAAAAACAAAAACCCGACATCATATCTTATGTTCCACACCTGTGAATTCTGACCTCTTGTTCTCTTTTTCAGGTCAAACTTGTTATTCATTATTTCATATCATTCAGTTTTAATTGCTTTGTAGTCGTTATTATTCCCATTTACTTCGATGTAGTTATTATATATGTTGTTTTCCTGTTGCTGCTCATGTACCCTTTGTATCAGCTTATGTATTTACAAGCATCTCTGGATTCATTATGATCATTGTTAACAGGATTTTACTGAGCCAGTCTCTAACCTGAGAATGACAAAACAGCAGTCCAGAGACAAAGGGCCATTAATCAGGTAACCTTTAATTAATTAATTTCGTTATGAGGAACAGATTTGCAAATAGGGAATTCTCCTGATCAGAATTCCACCTTGTTGAAGTAGACAGAGATTATATACAAATCACAATGGGAAGGAGGAGGCGTAGGGGGGAAGGTGGATTTCAAACAATCATTTCCCAGGACCAGAGTGGTTTCTGGTGACAAACCCACAAATGCCACAATACATGGAGTCAAGTCTTTGGGCGTCCATGACCACCACCACCCCACCCCCAGGGCACAGAACCAGAGTTCTGTGATGGGAACAGGTGCTGCAGGGTGTTCCTAAAGTCTGGACACATAGGCAAAAATATGTATTTTCAAGAAATAAAATGAATGAAATTTTCAACAACATTTTATTTAATTGGAATATTAACAAATAACATCTTCAGTATGATTTCCATCATTTGTGATGCAAGGATTGATGCACTTTTCAAGATTCATGTGAATTTGATGCAATAACTCTACATTGCTGTCAATTGCCTATGTGTCCAGACTTTAGGAACATCCTGTACAATCTTTGATTCATTTCATTTAAGGTACACAGGCACAAGAATGCAGTGATTATGAGAATGTTATCAAGGGCTTGATTAATCATTTCAAGCTGCATTGTAAGTCTGACTCACAAGAGAGGCAATTCTGAAATATCTAATCTATTAGTACATTATATATATATATATATACATCATATCAATTAATATGAAAATCATAATCCCCTTGTTTCTTATAGCACAGTAATATTCTATAAATTCATCTTCCACATTAGGTTTAGCTATTCCCCAATTAATGGGAAACTTTTATTTCTAGTTCTTTGCTACTGCAAAAAAGTAGTGGGATGTTCTTCAGGGAAATTTTCCTCTGTGATTTCTGGAGAAATTGCCTCCTTTGATCTATGGATATTTCTGTCCAGTAATTGCTTTAGTCATTAGAATCTTATGATTATAGAATTTAGTGCTGAAGATGACATTACAGATCATTAAATCCAACTTAAAGATTTATAGATGAAAAAGGGGAGTCATAGATTTTCACAGGGTCTTAAACTTGTAGGCAACATACCTGGTTGAACCCAGTTTCCTTGATTACAAATTTGGTTCCTTTCCTATTCTAGCACCCTACCCCTATGGAACAATGATGAAAAAGCATTAATATATTCTTGTGTTTGGTTCCTCTCTTTTTAGATTCCATGTAAACCATCACCCTTTCACTTCTGTTTATTATTTACAAATTGCAGTTCCTTTGTAGTAACCTCTCTCAGGACCTGCCAGTCTCAATATAATTTCAGGTAAAGTTATAGCTATCTCTTGAGGGCTGATTTACTGGGTCAATTAGAGACATTGTCCTATTTGAGCATGGTGTAGCCATTTCTATAGCTCTCATGAATCTTTTCACTCTTGCACACAACTCTCACTCTCAGTCAGTCAAACATTTAATCTTCTACTATATGCCAGGCACTGTGCTAACTAACCACTGAGAATACAAAAAGAGGCAAATGACAGTCCCTGACCTCAAGGAGCTCACAATCTAATGGGAGAGACATGAAGCAAGCAAATATGTACAAACAAGCTATATACAGAATAAATAGGAAATAATTATGAAAAGGAAGGCTCTAGAATTAAGAGCGGTTGGAAAAAGCTTCTTGTAGCCCATGGGACTTTAGTTGAATTTAAAGAAATCTAGGGAAACCAGTAGGCAGAGATGAGGAGGGAGAGAATTCCAGTCATGTGGGACAGCCAAACAAGTCAGTTCTCCTAGTTCAAGGCTAGTTATCTAAATATCCTCCTCAGGGTTCTAAAGGTAACCATGAGTGGTTAGGGATATCTTTAAAATGCTATTGGTTTGACACACCTCCATTCCAGAGTGTTCTCCCCAATATCAGTCTCACAATTATTGTAAACCTCTTTCGTATACTATTGATTAACCTAGCAATGACTGCCCCTTTAACCAATTAATATTAGTTACCTTTTACAAGGGATATTTTATTGAGAAGCAATAGCATGAAGTGAAATATTAAAACATCTTTCAAGTATTTGTGACAAAAGATCAGAACTCAATGGAAAATTTGATATAAAAGAAGAAATATAAAGAAAACATTAAAGACTAATTCTAAGGGTCTCATTAAGGTCAAACTGTTTACTTCTTATATATGGAAATGTTATCAACATTCTTAAAACTGTCATCATTACTAGGGTAGTTGGTAAGAAAGATTGGGGCTAAGTTGTGCGTAATGGGGTGATTCTAAAAAACAAAGCTCAATAGGAAAAGGTAAGATGTAAGGGGTTGGTGCCGACCCAGGGGCTGTCAGGATCCTAGCACTTGGCCTGTTTCTTGGGTAAAACCAGACAGGCTTAGTAGGAGTTGGAATGGCTGGTGCCCGGAGGGAGGGCCTCCATCCTTAACAGCCCCCCCCCCCCGTAGGTATCCTTCTCATGCAGGCAGAGTCCATCCACAAGGGACTCACAAGCCCAGTAGGAGGAACCCAGCTGGCCACTACCTAATGCTCTTGAACCAGTGCCTAACACAACAATGCTTTGATACTTTACAAGGGCATCCTGCCCCGTGCCTCACATAGCTCATACAGCTCTGATATCAGCTGGCTACATGCCTGAGCCTTCCCATGCCTCCATAGATACTATAGGACAGCACCCCACTTTGTTCCCATACTCCCATAGAAACTATCTTGCAACAGCCCTAATTTTCCCATACGCCTGTAGGAATCATAGTTTGCTACAATCCAGATTTTTCCCACCCGATATCGATCTTCCCATGCTGTCATCCCCTTACCCCTTGAACACCTGCTTCTGCTCATGTAGTGTAAAACCCTATAAAACAGGATAATGTCTCCCCATAAATCAGAGTTGCATCTTCCCTGACTCCCGCCTCATCATTGCGTACTGAGATTGGGGTCCTTGCTGGTCAGGGACCCCCAACACTTGGCGCCCAGCGTGGGGTTCAGGGGAATGCACCACGGATAAGAGCCCCACATCCTGTGAGGCCCCTTGACTGCACTGAGGGAAGGACTGCATCAGCTTCTGCGGAGCCGAGCCTCTCACAGAGGATTCACTTAACTCAGCTCGCCTGGGAGAGACAGACGGACGAGTCTCCAACACGCAACCTGAAAGCAGGGCCAAGAGCACCGCGTAAGACTTTCGGAGGAGGTAAGAGCCAAGGCCTTACCAATGGGGCAATCTGCATCCTTCACAGAATGTCAGGACTTAGAGACATTCTGTAGAATAATTTATAAGCTTAGCAAGAAACAGGGATGCATGATCCACATTAGAAAAATTAGTGATTTCATAAACATTCTTAAGGCAGTCTTTTCTTGGATAGAGCAGTGTCCCCCTGTCACTTTGGCAGCTTGGAGAGTAGTGGGAAATCAGCTCACATCTTATGAATGGGAAAAACCTGCAGAGTGCAAACCCAGCACCTTTTGCCTGTATACTATCATAAAGGCTGCCGTGAAGGAGGATGAGGGGGCAAGCGAAAGGATGGTGCACTAGTTCTCTCTGTCCGTTCAAACCACCCCCTTGATCCGCATGCAAAAACCTCTCAAAACATATGGCAAAAACAAAAAGGGGGAGTTAGGGGCACCACACCACAACAGGGTTAGACTCCAAGGACAAGATACCAGAAAAAAGCAACTTAGAATAGGATCCGGAGGAAAGAATGAAGTTTCCTTCGGCCCCTCCCCCAACTCCTCAATATAAATCCATTAAAGCATGGTACCTGGCCTCTGTTACATCAGAGGGCCAAGCACTTTGTGTATAGGATTCAAAAAATCCCCTCTGTGTTTTTTTGTCTCCGTGTCTGTGTCTGTATCTGCGTTTCTGTGTGAGTGTGTAATCTGACACCCTGTAATGTTCACTATCTCTTTCCCTCCCTCCCTGACTCCAGTCTCTTCAGAGGAGCAGGGGGCGGGGGAGAGAGAAAGAGAGAGAAAAATCTCTTCTTGTTTAAATGGTTTAAAATTGTTAGAAATAATGCTCTTTCTTTCTCCCTTCATTCCAAATGTAGCCAGTTTGGAATGTGAAGAGAGATAAGAAAGAAAGTGGGAACTTTTCCCTGAAATTTATAGGAAATGTGTTACTCCTGATTTGATGCTTAAGATAAAGTCAGAATTTCTTATACCATTTGGCACTAAGGCAAATTCGGAAAATGCATGGATCTCAAATAAAGAGACACTTTGAGTCTCCCAGTACAAGGAGAAGGGATAAGGCACCACTGGATTTTTTTCCAGAGTCCCACTCACCTTTGACTGGCAAATTCAAAGTTCTCATTTCCAAAAAAGTTTTTAAGGAGTAAACACAGAAGTAAAATTTACTCAAGTTAAAAGTAAAACCATTAAGATCTTTTCACCTGTCTCGGACTGAGCCAGGGTTGCAATAAATGACGGAGCAGCAAAAAATTCTTTAGCAGATTCTGTTAACCACAGATAATCTGGTGAAGCATAGGATACCTTTCTCAAAATAATAATACACGTATGAATATGAAGAAAAATCAGTTTATATGACAAAAGATATTCTGTATCCCCCTCCAATCCATAGACTCCTTGGGGGGTTTAGAATTCCAGCTCAATGTCAGAAGTATATACAAAGATGTTTTAATTCATGTGTGGTTTATGAGAATCGCCATGGGACTAGTAAATATAAAAAATTGGAAAATATTCAATAACATGAAGTATTATTAACATGAAGGTATTAAATAGATCTGTACAGTTAATAAGTACTTTTCTATATACAACTACAGAGCTCCTTGTGTGCACTTTAGTAATCCTCATTCCTACTTTTTGAAACAAGTGATTTAAAGCTTCTAAAACAGAGAAATAAAAGCCAAACATGAGAGCCAATCTGACCATATTTTACCCAAAAGACTGTTACTTACTGTATTCCTGAGAAACAAAAATACTTCTTCAGATAGGAATTACCTCCATAGATATAACCGGGGCTGCTCAGGTGAAAACATTTCTAGCTTGCTGTGATTTTCCTACATTTGCTACTTGGAAAGTTTAAAAAGTGATTCGGCTGCAAATACACAATAGAGAGTGGGCTCCTTTTCAAAACAATTGCCCTGTGTACTAGCTGCTTTTTCTTATTTAGGCCCTTTATTCTGAGGTGTCTTTCACCTAAAAGTTCTAATATAAATTAAATCTTAATAACATAGAAACTGAAGAAAATAAAATACATGTCGCAACAAAGGATCCATTCCCTGTTCTCGACTTTGCTACTTTGTTGCCCTCTCATATCCCACTGACAACAACCCTGCACCTCTGGGCACCCCAAAGCCCACACTTCTAGGCAATAGGTTATCAGAGGAACCTCTCCTCCCAAGACCCCAAGTCCTTGCTCCCATACCACCAGAACCTGGAATTTTTGCTCCTAGTCTCCCAAACCCAGCAACCTCTATTAGAAAGTAAAGGTCCCTCAGGGACCCTCCTCAATGATCCCCTAGACCTTTAATTTAGGTGCTGGACTCTGCAGCTTCTCAGCACCCCCCAGTCCACAACCAGGTTCTGCAACTGTGAGGAGAAAAGAAAAGCCTCTACGCTTGGTAAGCCCAATAGATGTAATGATTTGGGAATGCAATTAATGTCATCTGAAATTTTTCTGTTTGTACGATTATTATACTTCTGAATTGTCGTAAAATTCTCCTACATTGTAAAAGTTAAGTGACTAGAAATGAGATTAGACCAAGCAATCTTTAATCTGAATTTTGGTGAAACTACAAAATGAAAACAATTGTGTAAAACTAGTTAAGTTACCTTCTCAGCCTTGCTAACCCTACCTTGTTAAGGTCACAGCTAAAATAATTCTGCCAGCACTTATGCAACTTGTAAGATTGTTAACTAGGTTTTTTGGGATTACCGTTTTAATGTTAAAAACCAATAAAGTTTTGGAGAGATAAAAGAAATTAAGTCCACCAAAAGACATTGATTAGGATAAATACATTGATTATTGTAAGTTATTACTATCGCTGTTCAATTAACTATCAACCCCCTCTGCCTGGAAAGGAAACTGGCTATACCTTGTTAGCAATGAATCAAATTCCTTAGGCTTCCTTTTCACCTGGGCCAAAAGAAGTAATTAGAATACTGGCCCAGCACATTTTAAACTGACCTAATTATAATACATGATTCCAAACTGTTTGTAAAACTTTTCCAAGAAAAATATGAATGGAACTTAGAAATTTATATTTGAATAATTAAAAGGGGTGCATATTGTTATTTGGCATTAAGAAATTTATTAACTATATAGCCCCAGGAAAATTCTATTGTGGTAATATTGGATATCTATTGAGACTTACTGAATATGACATACTTATTGAGATTTACTGGTTGTGACATAATTATTATAATTTACTAATTGAGACCATCACTGTTATTGTTACTATAAATACTACTAATATATGTATACATATATGTAAAATTTGAGATTCTGCATTGTCAGAAAGGCAACTTCTTTTATAATCTAAATGTTGTTAAGCTAAGAATTGTACTGAGTTAAAAAACTTTTAAATCATTCTAATTAACCATGTCATAATATTTTGTGGTGTTATAATTTAAAAAATCAAAAATTACCAAATTTTGTCTTTGATTGTTTTGCTATCATTTAGGAAATTTGTGAGATTGTTAATTAAGCTGGGGCAGCTAGGTGGCGCAGTGAGTAGAGCACCGGCCCTGGAGTCAGGAGTACCTGAGTTCAAATCTGGCCTCAAACACTTGACACATTTACTAGCTGTGGGACCTTGGGCAAGTCACTTGACCCCAATTGCCCTGCCTTCCCCTCTGCAAAAAAAAAAAAAAAAAGAGTGGGGAGATTGTTAATTAAGCTTAAGTCTAGTATTTACAAAACTGTGTTTAGTCTTCTTTTCTTTTTTTTTCTCTTCAATTATGTAGAAAAGATTTGGTGATCAAATTAGGAATTGTTTAATACTTAGAAACTAATAATAATACCAGGATAAATTGTAAGCTGTTTCTGAGAAAGGGAAATAAGTTTATGAAAAAAGGTTTTGTAAAATCCTTTGCATGATTTTTAGAAAGCCTTGACCTTGAATAAGTGTGCTAAGAGAAAAGGCAAAAGATAGCAGACAGGCCCAAGGTTTTTCTGTTAACCCCTTCCTGAAATCCATGTTACTGCTCCTTATTTTGTAAAAATGCCAAGGCCCCTGGAAACTATCTGCATGGGCAAGGTCATCAGCTCCAGAAAAAGAACCTGTTTGATTTATGTAGGTCCTAAACAACGAACTTAGCTTGCTGAGAAGCCGCAAGTTTATGTACTATAGATAGAAAGGATTCTAACAATTGGCTTTTTCACCAGGACAAATTTAAATTTGAGAAGGAAAGATATTAAATGAAATCCCTTATGCATATGAGTCTTGATAAATCTTCATTGCTTATTGCAACTCTGTCTCTGGCTCTAAGCTGTGATTGGTCAAACCTACTATTTTAGGCAAAAGGCACTTAGGACTATAACTAATTTTGTTTTGAGTTTGAATTTGGGTACAGATCTGTAACTAAATTTGAGTTTACACAAAGCAAGAATGTTTTATCCTATCATATTCGGTATGACACCTGTCCCTGCTTTTTCCTTCTATAGCAAATTTCTGTGATCAAAACAAGTAGTTAGTATAAGATATAAGCTCTTTTGTGTTATCTTACTAGGCAATCTAATCTTATTTTTTATCTAGAGCTAGAACATGCACAGAAATTTATACAAACTGCTTAAGACTCACCTTAAGATGTTTTCTTTGTTTAGAAGGATTCTAAGAGGAGTATACAACATCATTTTGACTTACAAACTTGTGGTATTTAGGAATTCTAAAATAACTAGAAACTTTGTTTGCTATAATGCCTTGGAATCAGTGTTACTTATGGACTTTTGCACCAATTTAGTAAAGCTTTATGAAGAAGGGTAGAAATGCATACGAGCCACATAGGGCTCACTTTGTAACTGCTCCTTAAGCAATATGAGAATGTTATTTTGTTATTTGATTAACATCATGCTCATTGCTGGCCTAAAGTTTGTTGCAATTACTGATGATGATGATAGTAAGGAAAATGTTTTGTGGTTTAGTTTGTAAATGCCATCAAAGGAACATAAAGATTAGGGATGGTACTTTAACATTGTGCTAAGATTGCTCTTGTAGGAGAATGGACAGAAAGCTGGTTCCTGCAAGAAGAAAAGAAGGAGGAAGAGGAGCTTCTGCAGAAGGGGGCCGAGGCCCAAGGGATCGGGGAGCAGCAGGAGCAGCAGCCGGCCCTTGGGGGGGAGCAGGAGAGGCGGCAGGCCAAGTGTGTGTGGCAAGAGAAGGAGAGATTACTGAGTGAACCAGAGGAGAAGAGGAGGAAGGAGGATTGTCAGCACCAGGAGCAGAAGAAACTGACAGAGGAGAAGGCCAAGGACATTGCAGTGCCCCAGCTCAGCCCAGAGCTCATCAGTGAGTTGTGCCAGCCTCTTCTCCCAAACCCGTACTTCAAGAGCTTCCACAATCGAAGGGTCCAGGACATATTTGACAAGAGTAAACTGCAGGATCAAACACCTAAAACAACTCCAAAAGACTCATGAATGAAGCAGACTGTTGACTGTTTAAAAAAAGGGGGGGAGGGGAAGAGGGGGATTATGTGGAATATTGAAGTACCTGCGTGCTTGTAGGCATATCCCTTCTTGTACCCCTCCCTCTTTCTTCCACTTCCCTGCCCTGTCTGCATCCAACACACAGAATCAGGTTACCCAAGCTCACAATCTCCAGGATCTTATGCATAACGTCTCCTTAGGTTTTGAGACACAAGCCCGCATAGATAGGGTATTTTATCAAGCCATCAACACCCTTAGACAGGCGGTCATGAAACTAGAAGAGGAAATAGAGCTGATAGAATTTAACCAACAGTTGAAGTGTGATTATCGCTACCCCTCCTATTGTGTCACCCCCCAAAAATACAATGCCACTGAATGGGGCTGGGATAAGACCAAAAACCAGTTACATGGGCTCTGGTACACTAATGTGTCCTTAGATATCACGGACCTCTATGAGCTTGCCACTTCCATCGGTGAGGCTAGTTACCAGGACCTGTCCCCTGATAAGTTTTCTAAAGAGTTCCTTAATTTCTTCTGGCATCCCTGGTCTCCTTGGGGATGGCTGGAACGTACATTGATCAGTGTTGCCTTAGGCACTGGCTGCATAGCCCTTCTCTTGTGTCTGCTGCCTTGCCTCCTGCGTCAGCTCCCGAGGACTGACATCCTCCGTCATCACTCTAAAGCATGACATTTGGAGACTACACACTGAGCACCTGCCTCTTTCGGGAGGTGCTGCATTGCAAATCATAAAGGGGAATTGTAAGGGGTTGGTGCCTACCCTGGGGCTGTCAGGATCCTAGCACTTGGCCTGTTTCCTGGGTAAAACCAGACAGGCTTAGTAGGAGTTGGAATGGCAGGCGCCTGGAGGGAGGGCCTCCATCCTTAACAGCACCCCCTCCCCCCCCCCCGTAGCTTCCTTCTCATGCAGGCAGAGTCCATCCACAAGGGACTCACAAGCCCAGTAGGAGGAACCCAGCTGGCCACTACCTGATGCTCTTGAACCAGTGCCTAACACAACAATGCTTTGATACTTTACAAGGGCATCCTGCCCCGTGCCTCACATAGCTCATACAGCTCTGATATCAGCTGGCTACATGCCTGAGCCTTCCCATGCCTCCTTAGATACTGTAGGACAGCATCCCACTTTGTTCCCAAACTCCTATAGAAACTATCTTGCAACAGCCCTAATTTTCCCATACGCCCGTAGGAATCATAGTTTGCTACAATCCAGATTCTTCCCACCCAATATCGATCTTCCCATGCTGTCATCCCCTTACCCCTTGAACACCTGCTTCTGCTCATGTAGTGCAAAACCCTATAAAACTGGATAATGTCTCCCAATAAATCAGAGTTGCATCTTCCTTGACTCCCACCTCATCACTGCATACTGAGATTGGGGTCCTTGCTGGTCAGGGACCCCCAACAGTAAAAAGGAGTAATTGTCTCATAAAAATGGTGTGTGAAAGGAAGTGTGATACTTGAGAAACCGGTAATTGCTGAAGATCCCTACCCCACACCCCCAGTTTGCATAAGAAAGAATGGACTTAGATCTTGCCATTTGGGTTCAGCAAATGTCCCTGGGGCCCTGTGACTGCTCCAAGGGATGTCAATAGATAAGGCTCAGAGTCTGAACTAATTAACCAGAAGAAAAGCCTGACCCTAACAGTCTCTTTGTTCTCTGAGTAGGCTCAGAGAAGTCTCTATCTTATGTCAACAAACCCAGATGGAGCATTCCTTGGTCTGTCCATGGCCATTAAGGGTGAAAACCTTGGCCCCAGACATTATCTTGAATTATGTGACTTTTCCTTATCCTGATATTTTATGGGCATATACTATGTTGTGGAATGTTAATGGCAAGTGGGACACAGAGATCCTGGGTTGTAATTTCAGTTGACACTTTGTCAGCTATCTGATTCGTTGTATTTACAATCTATTCCATTAAGGAAGTTCCTCTTCTTGTATCATGGTATCAAGAGATAATTAACCACTGCACCTTGGTTTTGTATAAATATGTCCCCTTCAGCCCTGTTCGTGGCTGTTCTGATTTGGGTCACTAATGCCCCAGATGGTCGCCAGCTAATA
Organism: Trichosurus vulpecula; assembly: GCF_011100635.1. Lineage (NCBI taxonomy): Eukaryota > Metazoa > Chordata > Mammalia > Diprotodontia > Phalangeridae > Trichosurus > Trichosurus vulpecula. The sequence continues at coordinate 94,678,953 of NC_050577.1, read as the reverse complement.
AATTCTCCATTTAAAACTTATACTCTGTGACGTGTCTTGCTTGCTGTCGGTACAACAGAAGAACTGATACAGAGGAAACAGGTTGGGGTGGAGAACTGGTAATGTTGGAACCTTATCCTCAGGGGTTCTGGGTTGAAGAGGAAACAATATGTATATCTGGAGGGGTGTAGAGAGATGAGAGGACCAGGAACAGGGTCAGGGAGGAGGATGTGTAGATTAAGTTTTAGTAGGGTGAGGGGAGAAGATAAGGGAGGGCCTTTTAGAAGGGAGTGTTGTTAAGATTTAGGAGGGTGGAGGGAAAGATAAGGGAGGGACTCTTAGAGAGGTGGGTAGAATGAAGAAAAGAAAGGGAAGGGAAGAAGAAAAGGTAACTGGGGTAGAGTTAAAAGAGAGGCTGAAAAGGAAAATAGTGAGTAAAAATAAGATGAAAGGAAATTCACAAATAATAATTACAACTTTGAATGTAAATAGGCTACTCAGCCATAAAATGGAAACAGATAGCAGAATGGATTAAAAATCAGAATCCAATAATATATTCTTTACAAGAAACACATTTAAGAATGATAAACACATACAGAGTTAAAATGGAGGGTTGGAGTAGAATGTATTATGCTTAAGCTCAGGGCTATCTAAAATGTGGCCTGGGGCCTGCCTACAAGCATAGAAATTTACATAAATGTTTTAGTAAAAGAAGCTGAGCTACAGTAAAGCTCTCACTAAAATGGCAAATAAATAAAAACCTAAGGTTGGACAGCCCTACTTCATCTGGTACAAAAAAGGGAGATAGGCAGGGATAGCCCTTATGATCTCAGATAAAGTAATCACTAAAATAAATTTAATTTAAAAAGATAGAGTAACTACATTTTGATAAAAGGGACTATAGACAATGGAACAATATCTATAATGAACCCATATGCAACAAATGCTGTAGCACCTAAATTTTTAAAAGAGAAGTTAAATGAATTACAGGTAGAAATAGAAAGTAATACTACAATAGTGGGAGACTTTAATCTTCCCCTCTCAGAACTAGATAAATCTATCTAAAAATTAAATAAGAAAGAAGTTAAGGAAGTGAACAGAATTTTAGATATGCTAGATATGATAGCTATCTGGAAAGAATTCAATGGAAATAGAAAGGAATACACCTTTTTCTCAGTGGTTTACAGTACCTTTACAAAGATTAACCATATGTTAGGGCATAAAAATTTTATAATTAAAAGCAGAAAAGTAGAAATTAAAAGTATTCTTTTCAGATCACAATGCAGTAAAAGTTATATTTAATAAAAGATCATAGAACCAAGGATTAAAAACTAATTGGAGATTAAACAAACTAATCTTAAGAATGAGTGGATTTGATAACAAATCATGGAAACAATCAACAACTTCATTATAGAGAATGACAATAATGAGACAACATATCAAAACCTATGGAATACAGTAAAAAGCAGTGATCAGAGGAAAATTTATATCTTTATATGTTTACATCAATAAAATAAAGAAAGAACAGACCAAGGAATTGGGTGTACAATTTTAAAAACTAGAAGAACAAACTAAAATCCCCAATTAAACACTGTTAGAAGTTATAAAAATTAAAGGTGAGATTGATAAAATGGAATGTATTAAAAAATTGAATTAATAAATAAAACTAGAAGTTCATTTCATGAAAAAAACCAGCAAAATAGATAAACCATGGGTTAATTTGATTTTAAAAAAGAGAGAAGAAAACCAAATCACTAGTATTAAAAATGAAAAGCATAAATATACCACTAACAAAGGGGAAATGAAAGCAATTATAAAGAGTTATTTTGCCCAATTACATGCCCCCCCAAAGTTAACAATTTAAGGGAAATGGAAGAATATTTACAAAGAAATAAAGTGCGCAGATTAGCAGAAGAGGAAATAGCATATCTAAATAGACCTATTTTAAAAAAGAAATTGAACACACCATAAATCAGCTTCCTAAAAAAAACTTACGAGTACCAGATGGATTTACAATTGAATAATTGAATTTTTTCATACATTTAAACATTAACTAATTCCAATATAAAAGACATTATTTGGAATAATAGGCAAAGAAGTGATCCAACCAAACTCCTTTTATCAAACAAACATGATACCTAAACATGATACCTAAACCAGGAAGAGTAAAATCAGACAAAGAAAATTATAGACTAATTTCATTAATGAATAGGGATGCAAAAATCCTAAATAAAATACTAGCTAAAAGATTACAACAATCAACAATATATTACAAAGATAATAAATTATGACCAAACTGGATGTATACCAGAAATATAGGGATGGCTTAGCATCAGAAAAGCTATTAACATAATTGATTATATCAATAATAAAAGTAATAAAATCTTATGATTACATCAGTAGATGCAGAAAAAACATCCCCTCATTTTCTGATTCTTTGCTACCACAAAAAGACCTGCCACAAATATTTTTGTACATATAGATAGGTTCTTCTTCTTTTTTTTTAAAATGTCTTTGGGATACAGACCTTGTAGTGGTATTGCTGGGATAAAAAATATACACAATTTTACAGCCCCTTGCTCTGCAGAATGGTTGGATCAATTCACAACTCCACCAAAAGTGCATTAGGGTCCCTACTGTTCCACATCCCCTCCAACATTTATCATTTTCTTTTTCTGTCATACTAGTCAATCTCATAGGTGTGAAGTAATACCTCAGAGTTTTTTTTTTTGGGTTCATGAGTTAACTATTTATGGAGCACTACTTGTAACTAGGTTTTGAGTGATGAGATTTATTTGGGGAAGAGGGGATTGTAATTAATAACAGTATCTTGTCCTTTTGCTTTTACATGGAGATTCAGGTAGCTCCTGTGTTTGTATAACACAAGTACTCCAAGGCTAACGCACTTTTCTTTTGCTGTCTTAGCCTCTCAAGGAAAGTAGAAATTTATTTCTGTATGGACTGAGTACCTACTGAATAAATATCCTAGGCCTTTTTATTTTCTATCCCACCTGAGACGTAAATAGGTAATACAGCGATAAAGGTTTCTGAGATTTTTTCCTGTCATCCAGCTGAGTAATCGTAAGCAAATCACTTCTCTCCTCTGCCTAATGAGGATTCTCCATCATATAAGAAGGTTTTGTCCTGTGTCTCTGACATTCAGGGATATGCTTAGGGTGAGATAATGTCTGTAAAAGACTTTGATGAGCTCCTCTAAGGTGTTTTAGTAAGTGGGAAGCTTGCAATAACCTGTCTCTCCACAAAACAGAATTCACTATAAAACAGATTTATATTTGACCCCATTCATGGGGCTTAAGTAATGAAATGCCAACAGGATTTCATTATAAGGTAGTATAATCCATGAAGCAGACCTGCAGCCCACCATGACATTAAGTACAGCATTATAGTGAGTTAAAAGTATCTAGAAGCACTATTCAGTCTCCCCAGAAGGTCACTGTTATACATTATATGAGGAGTTGCTTTGTCTGTTTCCTCCCACAACCCTTACTTTCCCCTTTCTTCAGGGAGATAGAGTGTCAGGATGGTGGAAGTTTTTTTAAAAAAAAATTAAGATTTTTTTTATTTTTAGTTTACAACACAAAGTTCTGCATGATTTTGAGTTCCACATTTTCTTCCCCTCCTCCCCCCCGCTTCCCCAAGATGGAATGGAATCCGATATATCTTCTATATATAACTTCACATTAAACTTGTTTACATAATAGTCAAGTTGTAAAGAAGAATTATGACCAATGGAATGAATCATGAGAAAGAAGAAACAAAATCAAAAAGACAAAAATGAAAGAGAAAAAAAAAAGAAAAAAAAAGGAGGGCAAATAGTTTGTTTCAATCTGCATTCAGACTCCATAGTTCTTTCTCTAGATGTAGACAGCTTTCTCCATCATGAGTCCTTTGGAGTTGTCTTTAAACCTTGTATTGCTGAGAAGAGCCACGTCTATCAAGGTTAGTCATCACAGAATCAATATATCTGTGGTTGTGTATAATGTTCTCCTAGTTCTGCTCAGTTCACTCAGTATTATATCGTGTAGGTTTCTCCAGGTTATTATGAAATCTGTATCTTCCCCATTCCTTTTCCTTGGTGACGGGGGCTAAGAATTTTATAATGAACAGTAGAAAATAATAAAAGTAAAAAAATAATAATTATGATAGTTATACATATAGCACTTTAAGGATTACAAAACAATTTATACATCTTATCTCACTCATTCTCCTAACAGCCTTGTGAGGTAGTTACTATTATCATCCACCATTTTATAGATGAGGTAACTGAAGCTCATAAAAACTAACCAATTTTTTCAGGATCACACAGCTAGGAGTAGTATTTGAGCCTTCTGGGGTCTCCCTCACTTCAAATCAGCACTGTAGAATTTGTTCATCCTTGCAGCAACAGCAATAGTGCAGGCTGGTTAATCATATTAAACAAACTGGTTATTCATAAACTACTTTGTGCTTAACTCTCTGCTAAGCACTTACTCATATGATGGTATTGTAGATTTATATCTGGAAGAGACATTAGAGATAACTTAGCCTTGCCCAATCATTACCAAGAGGGGGAAAAGGTACATTTAAAGAACTCTTTAAAATATTGGTTTTTAAAAACTAAAGTGCCATTTCATGGATAAGAAAATAAAACTAAAAATAAAATCTATTTAAAATGAGATTCTTAACTAGATTTTGGTAACCTTAAAAAAATCTTCCACTACATCTTAAAAGTCTAGACTCCAAATTGGACTGTTATGGGCAAACACTGTCATTTGTAATCTGTACATTTATATGATTATTTTTAGGGCATTTGGACAGAAAAACAAAATGTTCCAAGCTAAAGAACTCCTTATAGTTCCATGTGAGGTGTGGTGCCAAGTATATTATATAAATACTATTTGGCAGAATTGGCAGTGCCCAGCCGAAAACTTTAGATTAAAGAGGTAAATATACTTTGTCATAAAAGAGAGGCTAAAACAATTTGGAATTACGCCAAAAAAGGGAAACTGAATAAGATATCTATACCTCTTGAACCAGTAAAAAACAGAAAGAAAGGTATCATATACACTATGACATTGATAGCTATACTTTTTAATGTAGCAAAGAAATAAGTAAAGTGGGTGCCTATTGATCAAGAAATGACTAAATAAATTGGGGTACATGGATCCAATGGAAAATGTGGTATAAAAGGTGACCAGTATTAAGAGTTCAGAGATTCATGGGAAGATTCATATGAACCGATGCAGACCAAAGCAAGTAGAACTAGGAAAGCAGCACAAAAAATGACAACAACATTAACAGAAAGAAGTAAATAGTGGAAAAATATGCTATAATTATAATAACCAAGGTTTCCATGAGAAAGGACTTGAGAAAATGCACTTCCCTCCAGTCATTGCAGAATCAGGAAACTAAGAAATATTACATGAGGTATCAGATGCAGTCCATATGTTGTTTGGTGTTGTTGAACTGACTTTTCAAAAATCTCTTTTTAAAAATATTTGTTATAAAGGATGGCTTAATGGATAGGTGAAGAGGATTCACCTTTTCATGCTTCTCTTGATTCTTGTGTTTGAAAGTCAAATTTTCTATTCAACTCTGGTCTTTTCACTGAGAAAGCTTGAAAGTCTTCTATTTTGTTGAAAATCCATATTTTGTCTTGGAGCATTATACTCAGTTTGTCTGGGTAGGTGATTCTTGTTTTTAATCCTAGTTCCATTGACCTCCAGAATATCATATTCCAAGCCCTTCAATCCCTTAATGGAGAAGCTGCTAGATCTTGTATTATCCTGATTGTGTTTCCACAATACTCAAATTGTTTCTTTCTGGTTGCTTGCAGTATTTTCTCCTTTATCTGGGAGCTCTGAAATTTGGTGACAATATTCCTGGGAGTTTTCTTTTTGGGATCTTTTTCAAGAAGTGATAGGTGGATTCTTTCAATTTCTATTTTACCCTCTAGCTCTAGAATATCAGAGCAGTTCTCCTTGATAATTTCTTGAAAGATGATATCTAGGCTCTTTTTTTGATCATGGCTTTCAGGTAGTCCAATAATTTTAAAACTACCTCTCCTGGATCTATTTTCCAGGTCAGTGGTTTTTCCAATGAGATATTTCACATTGTCTTCCATTTTTTTCATTCCTTTGATCCTGTTTTACAATATCATGATTTCTCACAAAGTCACTAGCTTCCTCTTTCTCCAATCCAATTTTTAAGGTAATATTTTCTTCAGTGGTCTTTTGGACCTCCTTTTCCATTTGGCTAATTCTGCCTTTCCAGGCATTCTTTTCCTCATTGGCTTTTTGGAGCTCTTTTGCCATTTGAGTTAGTCTATTTTTTAAGGTGTTATTTTCTTAAGTACTTTTTCAGGTCTCCTTTAGCAAGTCATTGACTTGTTTTTCATGGTTTTCTCACATTACTCTCATTTCTTTTCCCAATTTTTCCTCTACTTCTCTTACTTGCTTTTCCAAATCCTTTTTGAGCTCTTCCATGGCCTGAGACCAGATCATGTTTTTCTTGGAGGCGTTTGATGTAGGCTCTTTGACTTTGTTGACTTCTTCTGGCTGTATGTTTTGGTCTTCTTTGTCACCAAAGAGCAATTCCAAAGTCTGAGTCTGAATCTGAGTCCATTTTCACTGCCTGGCCATGCTCCCAGTCAACTACTTGACCCTTGAGTTTTTCATGAGGGTATGACTGCTTGTAGAGTAGAGAGTACTTTGTCCCAAGCTTGAGGGGATGTGCTATTGTTTTCATAACTATTTCTACACAGCAAGCTCTGCCACACCAGTGCTCCTCCTCCCCCAAGAACCACCAACCTGGACTGTGATTCAGATCTGAGCAGCCCCTGCATTCCTACTCTGATCTGCCACTTATTTCCTCCCACTAGGTGGGCCTGGGCTGGAAGCAGCTGCAGCTGTAATTCTATAGCTGCACCACCTCTGCTGTCCCTGGGGTGCTGGCCAAACTGCGAACTCCTTTCACTCTGTCCCCGCAGTTTTTCCCACTAACCTTCTCTGTTGTCTTTGCTGTTTGTGGGTTGTGAAGTCTGGTAACTACTACAGCTCACTGATTCAGGGCCCTAGGGCCTGTTCTGCCCAGCTCCTGGTCCGGTTGGTCCGGGTGCAGCTCACGCTGGGCTCTGCTCCACTCCACTCCCAGCTCTGTGTGCAATAGACCTTACCCAGCAACCATCCAGGCTGTCCTGGGTTGGAGCCCTGCTTCCCTCCACTATTCTGTGGGTTCTGCAGTTCTAGATTTTGTCCAGAGCCATTTTTTATGGGTGTTTAGAGGGTCCTGGGGGAGAGCCCTAGGCAAGACCCTGCTTTCCAGACTCCACCTTGGCTCTACGCCCCTCTTCCCCATTTCTTATAGCACAATAATATTCCATTACATTCATATACCACAACTTTTTCAGCCATTCCCCAACTGATGGGCATCCACTTGATTTCCAATTCTTTGCTACCACAAAAAGAGCCACAATAAATATTTTTGTACATATTGGTCCCTCTCCCATTTGGGTGATCTCTTTGGGATACAGCCCTAGAAGTGGTATTTCTGGGTCAAAGGGCATGCACATTTTTATAGCCCTTTGGGCATAGTTCCAAATTGCTCTCCAGAATGGCTGGATCAGTTCACAACTCCACCAGCAATGTAACAGTGTTCCAATTTTCCCACATCCTCTCCAGCATTTATCATTTTCCTATTTTGTCATGTTAGCCAATCTGACAGCAGAGATGTGGTATCAAAGAGTTGTTCTGATTTGCATTTCTCTAATCAGTAGTAATTTAGAGCATTTTTTCATATGCCTATGGATATCTTCAATTCTTCCTCTGAAAACTGCCTATTCATATCCTTTGACAATTTCTCAATTGGGGAATGACTTGTATTACTATAAATTGGGCTCAGTTCCCTGTCTGTTTTAGAGATGAGTCCATTATCAGAGACACTAGTTGTAAAGATTTTCTCCCAATTTTCTGCTTCCCTCCTAATCTTTGTTGCATTGGTTTTGTTTATACAAACTTTTCAATTTAACATAATCAAAATTATCTATTTTGCATTTTATAATGCTCTCTATCTCTTGTTATGTCATGAATTCTTTCCTTTCCCACAAATCTGATAGGTAAACTATTCCTTGCTCTCCCAAATTACTTATAGTATCAGCCTTTATTCCTAAATCATGAACCCATTTTGACTTTATTTTTGTACACAGTGCAAGATATTGGTCTATGCCCATTTTCTGTCCTACAATTTTCCAATTTTCCCAGCAGTTTTTGTGAAATAGTGAATTCTTAGCCCAGAAGCTGGATTCTTTCGGTTTATCAAAGGGTAGATTGCTATAGCCGTTGACTACTGCGGCTTGTGTACCTAACCTATTCCACTGATCCACCACTCTGTTTCTTAGCCAGTACCAAGTAGTTTTGATGACTGCTGCTTTATAGTACAGTTTAATATCTGATATGGCTAGGTTACCTTCCCTAGCATTTCTTTTCATTAATTCCCTAGATATTTTGGACCTCTTGTTCTTGCAGATGAATTTTGTTATTATATTATCTAGCTCTGTAAAATAATTTTTGGTAGTTTTTTTGGTATGGCACTGAATAAGTAAATTAATTTAGGTAAAATCATCACTTGTATTATATTAGCTTGACCTAACCATGAGCAACTGATATTTTTCCATTTATTTAGATCTGACTTTATTCATGTGAAAAATGTTTCCTAATTGTCTTAGAGGTAGGGGGGAAATGTTATCTAGAGAATGGGTGGGGAAAATTAGTGAGGAGTAAGTATACCACATTGCCTGGGAAGAGAAGAGTAGAGGAGGAAAGGGTGGCTGATAAGGGCAAGTTCTGAGGACAGAGATAAGAGAGCTTCAGTTGAACAGTCTCAATTTTCTCAGTGAAGCAGAAGTCTCTCAATTCATATGAAATCAGCTCCATCCATGTGCAAGATAAGATCCTAGGATCAAAGATTTAGAGCTGGAAAGGATTTCAAGTCATCTAGGCCTAACAATCCATTGATAATCATTTATTAAGTACCTACTCTCTGCCATACACTGTGCTAAGTGCCAGGGTTGACAAAGACAAAATGGAAACATCCTGAAATGACCTTATACTATGACCTGGGAGATCACATACAGGTATATAGGCATATACCAAACTCACGCAAAACATATTCAAGGTAACCTTGTGAATGGAATCATAATAATAATAGTGATCATGACAATAAGGTAGCATTTATGTAGCACTATAAGTTTTAGAAAATGTTTTACAAATATCATTGTATCTTTTTCTCACAACAGCCCTGCCTGGAAGAGAGGTTTCCTTTGAGCAATGAGGTCAGATGCAAGATGCAAGCATTTTAAAAGAAAGTGAGAGGAGAGGAAGCAAAGGCAGCAAGTGTAGGCATTTTTCCAGGAGTTTGTCTGAGAAAAGGAGGAGAGATTGACAATGTTAGCTTGAAGGAGGGAGAAGGTCTAATAAACTCTTATTAAGCATGTGAGAGAATTACACATGCTTATAGGTAGCAAGGAAGGAAGGGGTAAGTAAGGAGAGATTGAATCTTATAGAGATAAATGGAGCTGATAATCAATGTAATCTGCTAGAGGAGATGTGATCAAGGGAACATGTAAAGGGGGTTGGCTTTGGTGAGGAGCAAGGGAAAGGGCCACCTCATCATCAGCAACTAGAGTAAAAACTAAGCTAGTGGGAGATGATGTCAAAGGGTTGTGAGATGTGGAGAAGTGGAAAAGAAAGAGCTCCCAGTGAATGACCTCCATTTTCTCAGGAAAATATGACGTAAAGTCCTCAACTCAGAGAATGAGGTGAGTGATGTGGAAGAGAAGAGAAGGACTGAAACAGCTTCTTTGGAGTGTAAGTAGGATAGGAAGTCAATTGGAAGAAAACAGATTGAATCCTCGAAGGGAGGACCCAATAGGAAAAACAAAACATGAATTTTTGCTGGATCCAGTCAGCACAGTTCCATGGTTTCTACTTGCTCCATTCAGTGGATAGAAGAAGAAGAAGAAGCAAAGGAAATAGATTGTGGAAGTAATCCCCTAGAGCTGGGTTATGGCAAGCAGGAACAGAGGATTAAACAGTAAGATGTTAATCAAAGGGTCACAATTGGGAATGGAGAGGATAATAGCCAAAGCAGAGGTGATGCCTGGGAAAGCCCAACACCCTTATTTTACAGTCAAGGAAACTGAGGCTCTGAAAATTAAATGATGACTCAGGTGGTCACTCAGTTAGCAGAACTTATATTCAAACTTAGATCCTATGACTTCAAATTTAGCAGTCATTCCACTGGACTATGGTGGCACATTTATCTACTGTCCCCTGTTACCAGTTTACTTGGAGTTTAGGGGTAGTCACTAAAAGGAACAATTTCCCCCCAAAAAGTACAGATACCACAAGACCACCATTACAGAGATAGTTTGTGATGAGGGGAAAAAGAATCCTTCCCCACTAATCTTTTACTTACCCAGTTGTTGATCTTGGAGTCTTTCTTCATGATCCTTGTCTGTAGCTCCCTGAAGCATCTGGGGAAAATCCAGCATTTAGAAAATTTCATTAGACTATTCTATCAAGAAAGAGAAGTGACAAAGCAATTCAAAGACTTTTTTGATCAAAGGATCCCAGGCCTCTTGTCCTCAAAACACAAAACTTTTAATCATTATGGAACATTTTGGTATATTTTAGTATTAAAGATTCGGTATCATTTTAGTTCAACATTAACCAACTGATTATTTCTAATATATATGTACATATATGCATAAATATGTACATATTCAAAAAATGTTAATATTGCATTCAGTTCTAGGTGCCAGCATTTAAGAAGGATATTGATAAGACTGAATGTGTCCAAAGAGGAAAAGGGTTTGAATACATGAACTTGATGGAAATGGAGATACTTAGTCTGGAGAAGAGGAGGCCCTTAAATTTGACAGCTAAGAGATCACTGATAACTTTGGAGACAGCAGTTTCAATTGAATGATAAGGTTAGAAGCTAGATTGTAGAGAGTTGAGAAAGAGGGAAAAGTAACCAGAAGCACCAATTGTAGATAGCTTTCTCAAGGAGTTTAGACAGAAAAAGGAGGACAGACATTAGATGATAGCTAGGGGGGTGGATGGATAAAATGAAGATTTTTTTGAGGATGGAAAAGACATCAGAGTCTTGTATGAAGTAGGGAAGCAGAAAGTAGAGAAGGAGAAACTGAAGATTAATGAGAGAGTATAGATGGTAGAGAAGGATCTGTTGGGTGAGACAGGATAGAATGGGATCACTTGAGTATGTAGGGCTTTGCCTTGGCAAGAAGAAGCCTTGCCTCTTCATGTGAAATAAGAATGAAGAAGGGGAAGAAGGCATCTGAGGGGTGTGGGATGAGAAGTAGAGAGTTCTCGAAGTTAATGGCTTCATATGAGGCAAAGGTTCTTAGCAGAGAGTGTGGGAAGGGGGAGCCAGAAGAGGTTTGGAAAAGCTGCTGTGGTGAGTGAGATAGTGAGCCAAATACAGATATGAAAGGATTGCCTCGTTTCAGTGAATCTCTCAGTTAAGATTATGTAAGATAAATTTGTAGTGGACTCAGCACAGTTTTGTGACTGTCTCCACCTTCATTCAGTTGCATGTGACTAAGAGTGGAGGGAGGAGACTGTAGGAATAATCCAAGGCTTAAGCTTGGCAGGGAACCTCATTCAAGAATAGGTCAAAGGTTCTCAAGAGAGGAGGACAGTGTCAAGGTGAACTGGTTTCCCAAAGGGTCAAGATAAGTAAGGAAGTATAGTGTAGCCAGTGCAAGGGGAAAAGTCTGGGGAAGAACCAAGGGATGGTGGGATTGGAGGTCAAGATGAGGATGAAAAACAAGTTTTTGCCTGGAAAGACTTGTATGAACTGATGCAAAGTGAAATGAACAAAACCAGGAAAACACTGTACTCAGTAACAGCAACATTGTATGATGACCAACTATAAATGACTTAGATGTAAGACAATTGCAAAGGACTCATAATGAAAAATGCTATCCACATACAGATAAAGAACTGGTAGACTCTGAATTCAGATCAAAGCATACTTTTCAATTACTTTATTTGTTTCAGTGATTTTTTTTCCCTTTTGGCCTATTTCTTTTTCCACAAGTGTAAATAATGCAGAAATATGTTTTATGTGATTGCTGACATATAATCTATATCGAATTGCTTACCATTTAGGAAGAAAGGAGGGATGGAGGGAGAAAATTTGGAACTCAAAACCATGTAAAAATGAATGCAAAAAATTATCTTTACATATAATTGAGTAAAAATAAAATGCTACTAAAAGAATAAAAAGAATGAAACAAGGTTTGGGGTTGTAAGGCAGAGGGAGAGATCAGATGACAACTGATTGGGGTCAAATGAGGGCATTTCAGGTCATAAACATGGAAGTGGTTCATTTCTGGCAAGATCAAGGATATGATTTATGGGGTTGAATGTATCAGTAAGGCAAGTGTCACAATATCAAAGGCCACCATGAACATGCCTGTATAGTTCTGTATCGCAGAATATAAGAGACTCTCCATACAGAAGGCAGAAAAAGTAAAATATTTATTCAGATACCAGAGGATCAAATCCCAAAACCAATAACTCCAATTCAACATAGCAACAATTATATCCCCAAACCAGCAAGTCCACTTCATTATACAGCAAAGAATTAAAAACACAATATCACATCAAGGGACCAAGCCATCCCATAACCTTCTCCTCTGCTGGGGCCTTCTGGTCAACACTCACTCAGCTGTTCACTGTTTCCTGCAGTTCAGAGAGAGATCTTACCCTCAGAGTAAGTATACCCTTCTAAGAGCCTAAGGGTTTCACAACCCTCTAGGACCTAATTAACAAAAGGGTGTGGGCCTTCCTACAAACAAGCCTCCCCTAATCAAACTTCCTTAACTAGCTCCACCTGAGATCTATTAATGGGATTAATAGGCTGGGAAGATCTTTAATCACATTAACACCACACTCATTTGGAGTGGTGGAGTTGGTCATAGGAAATGAGCAAGTTGAAGAACTGGGAATATCAATATGTAAGTTGAAATCCTCTAGTATGAGAGTAAGAGGACTAGTTTGGGTAAGAAGACTGTGAGACAGTTACTAAATTCCTTGAAGAAGAAGAAAGGAGAGCGTCCTAGAAATTGATAGACAAGTCACCAGAATCTTGATGGAATGATAAATATGGCTTGAATGAACCTCAAAGGAAGCAAGGTTAATCATGGTGGTGGAGAGAGAACCTTTAAATGGCAAGGAGTAGCAAAGAGTATTTGAATGCCTTGACAACTAGCAGTTAGTCTGGAGTTATGAGTGAAAGTGCATCAAGAGCTGCAAAGTATGGCCAGGGAAACTGTGACACCAGGAGAGAGCTAGGTGTCAGTGAGTTCAAGATGGAAGGACCAGAAGAGGAAAACTTTTAAGATTAAATCTCATTTTATACCTATGGAGCAGGCATCCCAGAGTGCACAGAGGAAGGGTTAAGTAGCTTTAGAGCAGGAGGTGGAGAAGGAGTTGAGGGAAATGAGAATAAGGGAGTGGTCAGTAGGAGAAAGAGAACAGGATTTGAACAGCAGCAACCAGGAGTTTGGAAGGAGATGAGAAGGGAATAACTGAGTGGGAGTAACTTTGAGGAATGAGTTCAGGTAGGTTATAATTTACCTCAGCCTCAGGGTGTGTTCCCAGGGCCTCAGGCAACTAAGGGTAGCTGGAAGGAGATGGGGAGATGGGTGCCCCAGTAGGAGCAAGGCAAGTGAGTTTGGAAATTTGCTCGGAGTTATAAGAAGCTATATAAGGTCCCTGAGTATGACAAAATGGTTTTTCAGGGAAGTCAGGAAGACAACAAAACTACTATGTAGTTGTAAGAGGCCTCGGAGGGTGCACAGTGAAGGATGGATGTCTGCTTTTCCTCCCGCTGAAGTGATTTGGTTATTTACCCATCTAAGAGCTGTCTCCTCTACTTGGCCACCTGTAGTGATTGGACTAGGACCAGGACTCATCCTTCTCAGTGGAGAAAGGATCAAGATATCAATGGCATTGAGGAAGTCTCTTTTTTAGCTCTTAGAGTGTGGGGAGTGGCCCTAGAGAGAAGAGGATGGCAGCTTGGTTACTCAAACAATTCTGGAATGTTAACCCAGACTGTATTTTAAGATATTTTTCCTTTGTTCAAAATTCTGATAAATGTTACCTAAAATTTTCTTGAGGCAGAGTCATGTTAGATGGCATGAGGACTCTCTCTCTCTCCCTTCTTCTCTTTCTCTCTCTCTCTCTCTCTCTCTCTCTCTCTCTCTCTGTGTGTGTGTGTGTGTGTGTGTGTATGTGTGTGTCTCTCTCTGTCTCTCTCTTTCTCCTTCCCTCCCTCCATCCCTCCCTCCTTCCCTCACTTCCTCCTTCCCTTTCTCCCTCTCTCCGTCTCTCCGTCTCTCAGTTAACTTGGATATAGTTTAATGACATGTTGAATAAAACAGTTTCTGCCATATTGGAGCTAAAATTTCAGAAGTCACTATTATTACTAATATTTTTTCTTCAACTGATATCATAGCTATATTCAAGTATTTCAAGACTGCTGTAAGAGGAATGTGTTTGGTTGTTTGGCCTCAGAGTGAAGATTTAAAAGCAATTTCAAAGAGGCAAACGGAGGTTTGATGTCAGTACAAATTCCTAACAATGAGAGTTCTCCAGGAGTGGAATGCACTTCCTTGGGGGCTCTGGGTTAGCGGGGAGGGAGAGCTGCCTTTCCTTGGAGATCTTCCAACAAAAGAAAAAGGACCACTTGACAAGCTATGCTAGAGTGAGGATTCCCCTTAGGTATCAGCTGGACTCCCTACCCCAGAGGTCCCCAGCAATTCTCAGTTCTGTGATTCTGATTCTATGATACTATCTGACAAATGACAAAGTCCTGTAGATTACCAAGAGATCATAGGACATGAGTAAAAAAATCCCAGAATGATTCAAAAGAGAAAGAACGTGTATAAATTAAGAAAGAAGGGAGAAATTAAGGTCAGGAACTAGAGCTTTCAGTGCAGACCTTAAAACTTTCCATGACTGGTTTAAAAACAAAATTAGGACAGCAGCTAAAATGCAGTACCCGATAGGGAATTTCTCCAAAGGAGTAGAAACTCTTTACCCTGGATCCACCTTCATATAACATAAATAAAATGTGTGGTTCAAAACCACTGAACTTCCAAATAGGAAGTCCTGTAATTTCCTTCTCATAGATAGAAACACTCAAGTGACCCTAACCAGCAAGGAGAGCTTTGTTTTGCGGTTTTGCATTTGTCCAAGAATGGGACAAGGGCTCCTTCCTGAAATTTTTACATAGATGCTCTGGGGCCCAAAACATAACCTCATTCCTTGAGGGCAGCATGTTTCTTTTGGTTGCATTCAAATCCCCCTGAAATAACATCCAGAATATTAGGATCACAAACTTTCCAGCTGGAAGACCTTTGAGATCTTCTAGTCCAACCCTGTCAGTATGTGAGAAGCAACTTGAGCCCCTTCACTGAAGAGAAATGAGTTGCCCAAAATCACACAGTTAATCATAAGATGAAGAGGGAAACGCACAGCAGCAGGAAGGATTTAGATGAGATAGAATGATGTATGGGGGACAATTTTTAGGGTGGGAATACACAAACAGGGAAGCTGCTTCTCATCCCACACCAGTCCGGTTACAGATGGAGGTGAATACAGCCAAGACTATGGGAAACAGCTTTTATGAGCAGACTGGGAAGATGCATGAGCCACCAGGCCCCTCCTTAGAGTTGGAAGCCTCTCAGGCCACTTTTACTCCCTCCAATCTTCTCTCCACTAGCCAAGAAAAGTTCAAAAATTGGATGTTACCCAAAGACCCTGGGGAAAATGCCCTATTTCCCTCTGGAGAGGTCCCAGCCTCAATACATCATGGCCAAGAAATGGGTGAGCTAGACAACTTCTCTGCTCTCTTTCTTTTGTGAGGTGTGTAGTGAAGGTAACTATAATTCCCTCCCCGCCTTTTTTGAGGCAATCCAGGTTATATGCCCAAAGTCTCACAGCTAGTAAGTGTCTGAGGATTTGAACACAGGTCCTGCCCACTCCAAGGCCAATTTTTCCCATTTTCCTGTTGAAAAGGGAAGTACAAATGGTTAAATAACTTGCAGAGGATTAGAGAGAACCTTGGCAGAGGTAGGAAAAAGAGTTACAATGTAATTCCAAAATAAAAAACAACTTTTAAATTTTACTTGCTACTTTTCTTCAAATGTTGCAATTCCCTGTTACTCTGTCTATTGGGCCAGGGCTGTCCAACCTTAGGTTTTTATTGAAACAATAGACAATATATTTTGATTTGCCATGTTAGTGAGAGCTCTGCAATAGCTGGGCTTTCTTTACTAAAGCATTTATGTAAATATCTATGCTTGTAGGCAGGCCACATGCTTGAGAAGGCTTCATAAATTGCACTTGGGGGGCGGGGCGTGCTGCCTGAGGGCTGTGTTTTGGACGGCCCTGTATTAGGCCTGAAGGCCTATAACCTGCCAGTAAATCCCATTCTTTCTTTGGAGTGTGCTCTAGATAGCTCCCAAAGATTCAAAGGAGAAACAAAAGGCCCTCTCCTCCTCCCCCTACACCCCTCCATCCCCCACATCTCCCCCATCCCACCCCCTTCTGACACCTTGAGCAGGCTTCCAGGCAGATCCAGTGCTGGAAGCTGGACACTATAGTCAATGCCTAGTCTTAGAGTTACATACTGAGCCCAGAACAGAACTCGTCTGTTGAAAGAAGCAAGTCTTCAGCTCCTGGTCACAAGTGATCTGATGAGCTGGTCAGAATGGTGGCCAAAGGCAACACCAAGTGGAAGACTTTCTCAGTTGTCCTTTAGATTCCTCCCTACTTACTATACTTCAGACCCCTAAGATCTCCAGAAAGAGCTGTAAAAAAAAGTTCAGAGATATTTGTATTTAAATACTTGCAGCTTACAGAGTCCTCCCCTTTCTTATTCTCAGGGAAACATATTCTACAAACACATATGCATGCATGCAGGTACATACATACACATACACACACACACACACACACACACACACACACACACACACACCCCTCATTTCAAAATTAAATGCCTAACCTCTAGCCTTCCACAGAATCAGAAGCTGCTCTCCAGGAAGTCTCAGATAGCCATCAGCACTTCAGGATAAACTAAAATCCCAGGTTCTCTTTTTGGGAAAGATTTGATTTCCAACTTTCTCTGTAGAATGAATGAAAAGCTCTGACCCATTTGAGGGATTCTAGGTATCCTATGCATGCATAGGGAGAGATGTTTGATCCTTCTCAAAGTCAGGCATCTCAAGACAGGCAGCCATCTTCCCAATCTCCGTACAACTGCCTTGATCTGGAATTCTTTCTGAAAGTATTGTCAATTCTTTCTGTCAGTATTGACAGACAATAGCTCAGTGGAGTCCACTTGGCTTCAGACACTCCCAGGTTCTCCACTTTCAACCTGATCCCACCCTGTGTCTCCTACTCTCCTGGGAAGGCTGGATGTCTGCTACTTACTGCCAGGTACCCAGTTTCCTCCCAAAGTAGTTACCATAGAATCTGCCAGAAGGAAAAGGCTCTTGGTGGAGGGGGGATTAGGAGAAAGGCCAGCTGTTCTCTGCCTGTCTCTTCTGGATCAGCAGCCTTCTTTTTCCTCTCAGGGACTATTGCTTAATATTTTATTATAAAGAGGAAATCTTGTGACTGAGCAGAAAACGAAAGCTGCTCTGTGCCATGAGTGATCCAGGCTGAGGGAGGAGTCAAGATCAAAGTTAGCAGAGAACACGGACACACACACTCCCTGCCTGCTGTTCCTTCTCTATTGCCTGGTATGCTAGGCAGTGGGGGAATGAGGGGGTAGGACTTCTCACTCTAGCTGCAGGGAAGAAAAACCAGGGAGAGACAGGTGGCTGGGGTTGGTGTGAAAGGATAAAGGAACAGTCTTTAGAATCTAAAGGTACAAAGTAGAGTAACTGGCTGGATTAGTAGAAATGGGAAGGGCATGGGGTGGGGGGGGGGGGGAATATAGAGGTGGGGAAGAGGGAGCAATAGCCCCTACCAGGAGACTTTGAACTGTCCCAAGCAATTATGAATAGAAGACTGATTCCAGAGCATCAACACTCAACCTCCCTTTCCAAGTTTTAGAGGATATAACATACCACAAAAAAATTACAATTCAAGGAGTCTTGAATTCTGATCCTGGCTTTGTTAATGACTTTTAGCATGTTATTTAATTTTATTGGACCTGTTTCCTGATGTGTAAAAGACAGGGATAATTAGAGATATTTCTAGGAATTTTGAAATGCAGAACAAGTAACATGAATGGGGCCAAGGGAAGCCAAGAATGGCACATTTTCAAATTAATTTCATAATTCATGGAATGAAAAAGAATATAAGTAAAAAAGACAAAGTCTGTTAAACAGGAAGGAAATTAGTTTCTAATTTGGCTTCTGCGTTGTGGCATGAGCTCAAGGGTTAAATTTTTGTGCCTTTAAATGTTTGTACCTTAGGGCAAGTTCCAAGTACTCCATGCTAGTAATAGATCTGAAGACACTATTCCCTTCTCTACCCATAGGGATAATAAGATTAAGAGTCAAAATGCACCACAGAGGAAATTCAACCAAGCCTTCTCATTTTACAAAAAAGCACTTGTAAAAAACTAGAGAGCCAAGATCCAGACCCAGGTCCTCAAAGTCCAAATTCATTGTTCTTTATTGTTAGATAGAACCTGATCATATCCCCTAAAATGCTAATACATTGATAGAATTCTAGCCTGGTAGCCCCTCTCTCTGAGGAGAACTGAGTAGCCTGTGGCCCCAACTTCCTGCTCCTCTTGACAGGAATGAAAGTTTCCCTTGGAGAAGTGGTGGGGGTGGGGAGGGGAGTGGAGAGAGAGAATGAGAGAGACAGAGAGAATGAAAGAGAGAAAGACAGAGACAGAGACAGAGACCGAGAAAGAGAGAGGGGAAGCTGGAGATGTCTACTCTTGCCTCCCTTTGAGCCACACAAGGACACCATCATGTCAGGGGACAACCCCTTGCATCACTTGGGGACTCACCTACATGTGAGGTCTCTCTGTCCCTGTCTCTGTCTCTCTCTCTCTCTCTGTCTCTGTCTCTGTCCCTATCTCTCTGTCTCTGCCTCTTTGTCTCTCTCTCTCTCTCTCTCTCTCTCACTCTCTCTCTATCTCTATCTGTCTCTCTCCACCTCTCTCCACATGTGTGATCACTTTCCTTACACTAGTATTCTATTCCGGCACCGCTTAGGACATGGTAAGTGCTTAACAAATAAATACCCCTTAGCTAGCTAGCTCCTCTTAACAAGATCACTGAGGCAGACAGGACATTCATTCAGAATCTATATCACTTGGTTTCTTTATTTCTAGCTTAAGCTTCTCCTCTGCAAAAATCTGGAGAATCTTTATTTGGAAGTGAGAAATCACCTCATCTCAACAATCTCTTACTAAGTGCCTGCTACAGAAAAAGTGTACACAAGACATAAATACACATATCTTAAGTGCTTACTATGTGCCCAGCACTGTGCTAGACACTAAGGAGACAAAGACAAATGTATTTTGCCAAAGAGAAGTACACAAGTAACTATGGTATAAGGAAGAATGAAATAAAGTGTACAAGAAATGTCCAGTTAGCATTCTATGAGAAATTGGAGAAAGGGAGATGACTTTCACCTGGGAAGAAAGGGATTTCAACCAAAACTTCCTGGAGAAGGAAGATGTAAATTGGAACTTGAAAGAAAGGAGGCTCTTCAACAGACAAAGATGAGGTCCATTCCAGCCCTAGGGGACAGTATGAGCAAAAGCCTTTTGATGGGAAGAAACAGTTCAAGAACAAGGAGGGAACTCACTTCCCATTGGCTCCTGTCCACAGCTCATGGCACCCAACAATCAGTCTAGTGGTCAGCCACAGCATATGATTAGTTCAAAATAAAGGCATCTAATAAAATGCCATGAGAAGAATAGCATTTGAATGTTCACATTAAAAATTGAATAATTGGATCTTGAGAGCCAATAGGGGCTGGCTCCAGTACGCCGTTACATATAGGGAATATAAAGAAAGCCAGGTTAAGAGTCAAACAGAAGGTAAACCCTTTGAGGATCTGAGAGTTTAGATAATAATCCCAGGGGTCCCTGCATTAGGCTCATGTCTGAGGAGGCTGATTTAGGAAGGTCCTATGTTCACAGAAAGTCTGTCCTTTGAAGCGCAGTTATGAAATATGTGAATGTTTTATGATTGTGTCCTAGCTAGAGATCAGAAACTCTTAAACAAGGGGCCCAGGGTTGTGACTCCAGCCCTGACCTAGGAAATGCCCCCTTTTCCCTATGTGGCTCCTAGAGCTGTCCTCATACTCTCAGGCTATGAACAAAGGAACAAGAAACGTAAGAATAAGGTCAACCACCACCTTTTATGAGAGATAAGATCAGGTCTGTCCAATACGGTGTTTAATAGAATAACAGGAAACAATTAGATAATCAAGTGTGGGCTGTATCAAGCCTAAGTAGTTGGAGGTGGGGAGGGAAAGTCAGTCAATAACCATTTATTAAAAGCCCACTATGTGTTAGGCACTGTGCTAAGCTCTGAGGATGCAGAGACGAAAGATGGTCCCTGGCCTCAGGGAGCTCATAACAAGCAAACAAATATGTACAAATAAGCTACATACAGGATAGAGGAAATCATTTTAATAGGGAAGGCACTAGAATTAAGAGGGGTCGGGAAAACTTTGTCCACTCGTGACCCCTTCAGTGGTTCTTAAACTGTGGATCGTGCCCCCATATGGGATTGAGTTGGGACTAGGACATCAAGGAAGGCAGTATGCAGAGCTGAGGAGGGGCAGTGTTCCGGGCACGGATGACATTCAGAAATAATGCCCAGATACATGGGCATCTTGTTCATGGAACAGCAAGGAGACCAGTGCCCCCGGATCAGAGACTACATGGGAGAAGGAGACTGGAAAGGTAGGAGAGGGCAGTATGAAGGGTTCTAATGCCAAACAGAGGGTCTTGTAGGGGGAGGGGGAGAGGTGACATTATCAGAACTGAACTTTAGGAAAATCATTTTGGTGACTGAATTCAGAGGTCAGATTGCGGTGGGGAGACACTTGAGGCAGTTAGACCCACTAGCTGGCCCATGGGCCAACAGCTCATTTGACAAAGAGGCCTCAGTCCCCCAGAGCTGAAAGGAACAAGCCCCAGCTTCTCTTGAGCACCTCAGACACAGAACACCCGAGTTACCTTGGGAAAGTCATTTGACCTTTGTAAACCTGATTTTCTTTATCTGTAAAATGAAAGTGTTGGATTATAAGGCCTCTAAAGTCTCTCGTCTCACTAAATCAATGATTTCTCCCCAACCAGTTCTCAATAAATCCAAAATTCGGGTTTCCTTGTGACTTGTAACCTTAGGGAAACATTTGGACTATTCGTAATGCTGCCCTGCCCCCTAGAGGTTGAAAGGAAATAACGATTAAAAAGTCTTTATCAATTAGGAGGCTAGGAAGAGAAAACAGAGAAAATGCCTGTCCACCCTGTCCTTGAGGCTTGGACAGTACTGAAGGAAAGAATGGAACATCTAACCCCTTCTGCTCTGGTTTTCAAGACTTACATATCTCATCTAGTCCTATTTCCCACTATTTCTTAACACGCATCCTCTATTTCAGTCAAGTCTGTTTCCTTACTCAACCCTGGGAATCGCCATACTCCTTTCCAACACTACACCTTTGCTTATGTGGTGCCCTGTTCCTACAACGCCCTTCCCTCTATTAAAAATCCCACCTTTTTCAGAGCTCAAATCTGTACTTCCCCATGAATCTTTCTCTAATTACTCTTGGTCATAGTCTTTACTTTTTGCTCTGGCCTCCTACAGCACAGTGTCTGCACTGCTTGCTGGGCACTTAGTATATAGTAGGGTTACTTACTGATTTCTTGTGAGTCCTGGCTCCTTCTTTCTTTCTAATACTGTAAAATTCTGGAGGACAGGGACCATCTGAATAGATACATGGTGAGTGGTTAAATTTTTTTTTAATATCTTTGAGAAATTGAATTGAGAGTCTTCCCTACTATGGCCATGGCCTTGGGAAAATTCCACTTTTCCTCTCCTTTTCCCCTTCTCATAGTTTTTCAAGTAGGTAACAGGGCAAATACTCAACTCTTTAGGTATGTGCTCCATCCCCTGTTACTGATTTCTGTCTGAGAGGAAGGCTGGGAGAATGCTCTAGGTAGGGACACAAATAACGACCTGAACCATCCCAAAGGGGAAGCTATCAAGGACCGTTTCTGTCCTATTGACTTCTAGCTCCAACTGGGCAATGTCACAACCTCTATCTTTTTGGACTTCAAATATGCAACCTTTTGACTGAGTCCAAGTTTTACAGAACAAATACTTCAAGAGGATGTACCCAAGAACCTAGAAGGCCACATTTAGCTTTGAGGCCTGCAGGTTCCCCACCCCTGAACTAGGATGATAGTTGTATGAGAGGAGGGAGAGTTATTCAAGAGCTGTTGTAGTGAAGGAAATAAGATTTGGCAAATGTTCACACATGTGGAATATTTGGGAAGAGGATTTGAGGATAATGACAATGTTTCAAAATTGGGTATTGCTCTTGGCAATAACAGAGAAGTTCAGAAGAGGGGAGAGTTGGGGGAAGGGTGGAAGATAAATTCTGTTTTGTATATTTCAAGTTTGAGATACGTAGCAGATTTCTAGCTTAAAGTGTCCAACAGGCAGTGGGTGAGGTGGGAAAGACTTTAGGAGAGACAAGAGTTGGATAAATAGATTTAGGAATGATCAGCCTAGAGAGGGCAATCACGGCTACTGCTGAAGTAAGAGAGCATAGAAAGAAAAGAGAAAGGCACCTTGGGGTAGAGAGGAGGGAGGGAGGGAGAGAGAGAGTCACAGAAACTCAGAGGAGAGAGGAAAAAGTAGCTAGAGGAAGAAGGTGGTCAGCAGTCTCAAGAGCTTCAGAGAGGTCAAGAAGAACAAGAACAGAGAAGAGGTCGTTATTTCAAACAATCAAGACATCATTGGTAAATCAGGAGAGAAGAGAAATCAGATTGTAGGCCTGATGAGTTGAGAGAAGAGTAAGCAGAAGCACTGATTATAGATAGATTTTTCAAGGAAGGAGTTTAGCTGAGCAGGGGAGGAGAGATGTAGGATAATATGGAGTGGGCATAGTAGGATCCAATGAGAGGATTTTAAGGTTGGCAGAGATTTGGGCCTGTTTAAAGCTGGAACCAGTCTCAGAGGGCAGTGCCACTCTCTTATCCTTATTATTGGGCTCAGTGAAGTAAAGCTGCAAAATGCTCATTTGGAAGTCAGCTAACAACTTTCTTCTGCCTTCCTAGTGCCATCTTCACCTCTTCAGCTATTCAAGCCTTTCTTCCACCTCCCTCTGAATCCTCCCAGCTTGAGAGTGTTTGCGCACTGTGGTTTATCCAGTGATCTCTGAGGACTTGGGCAAAGAGGGGTTTGTACCTCACAAGGTGCTGGCACAGAGAATGATGAAGTTTGGAATTTTATAGGAAGCCTGCACAATAGGAAGGTCAAAAAGGAATCCAGAGCCTTGGAGTTTCTCATATACAGTAGGCTGAATTGTAGAGAAATATATCTCTGAGCCTGGAGTGGGACAGCCCCACTTTAAGCCATATCCTGCAACATTTCCTCTTCCCCTACACAGTTAGCTCCTCTTGAGCTTGGCTCACCATGGCTCTTAATTTAGTAACTTTGGAGGAATTCTATATTCTCCCTGCTGCTCTTCCCTATTTACCCCACCCTCATACTTGCACTAGTAAGTTCTTTCCATAGAGATGTTTTCTCTTGAGATCCAGCTCTGCTCAGGAAGGAAGAGAAGGGAATGAGCATTCATACAGTCCCTATGAAGTACCAGGCACTGTTAAACACTTTATAAATATCTCATTGGATTATATTACAATAGACTGAATATTATATAACATTATATAAAATATTGATATAATTAATATGTTATATACTATACTCACACAATATATGACATATTTGAGTACAACCATGTCTCACTGAGTAGGAGACATCTGATACCCTCTGTCCCCACCGAGATTTCCCTTTCCTGCCTATGGCGTGCCTATGTCTTCAATTCTGGGGGTAGTTGAACTTCACTTCAGAGTAATATAGTCCAGAGAGAAGAATCCTTGGCACACAATCAGGTCAGACATGTGCTCTAGGCAGGTTGGGAGGGGCTTAGCAGCCAGGCAGTTCCTGGGGACTCAACTCATCAGTTAGGGTTTGTGGTGGGGAGGAAGGATTCAGAACTCCTGGATTACAGAAATCAAGTCTCTTGTAAGTCTTTGTCCCAAACTAGAATAACCCTTCCCCACCTCTCCTCTCCATACCCAGCCCTGAGGTCCATCTCTAACCCCAGGCTGGGCTATTATGCTAAGGCTCCTACTGTTATACTAGGCTGATATTATCAATATTTCAAAGATCAGGGATTTCACTGATATGAGTAATCCCTCTCCCACTTCAACTAGAGAAAGCTCCACACCTTAATAAATGGTCTTCATGAGTCGCTGAAGAAACCAAATTGATCACCTGCTGACCAATCTCTGGTTTTGAGACTCCCTGAATTTAGTAAAGTTGGTCCTAAAGAAAATGAACACCATTTGGGCAAAAGCTTTCCAGCTTGGGAAAACCTGTTAGAAGTGTGCTTTTCACCCTGTGTACCCCAGTGGAGCCCTGAACTACAGCCTGAATCAAAGATGTTGCACTTACCTCCTCAATATGCTAAAAAAAAAATTCAGTTAAATTCCTCATTTCAGTTTCTAGTAAATAAAGTGAATTTACTCCATTATTTGGCTCCAGGGAATCCTGGTCAAAACGAATAGGAAGTCATAGATTCCAACATCCTTAGATCCTATAACTTGTTGATGGGCAATAGACATTAAGCACCTTCTCAGAGGGGACAGGGCTTTGGGTTTATTGAAGATAAGGTGTGTGTACATGAAGGTTCTGAAGACCAGAGGCTTAAAACTGACAAATGGTTAACCTGGACACATTTTAAAGTTTAATCTGCATTATCAACTTTCCCTCTATCACTTTCTTAAGTTTAGACCTTCAGCAAAATTATAAATCAAGCCCTAATCTTCAGTATTTCCTGATTTCCAAGTTGTAAATGCTCGTATTGAAAACTTAACAGTCTGCTCTCCTGAGCATTTCTACTGCTTCCAACACAACGCTGTTTTTAGTGGATCTTCTGAATCTTCCCTCTCAAATGGCTTTGAGAAAGTGAGGATCTCTGTCCTCTCTTGTCCTTTCTGCCTTCCTTCCAGCCTGAGACTCCTCTTCTGCCTCCCTGCCAGCCCGCACCCTCAGCAGACACTCTGTTCCTCCTGCCTCCTGGGCCCTCCATCCCAACCTGTCCCTTTTTTCCTTCTCTCCTTATTCTCTCCCTGTGGAGACTTTTCCCAGGGGTGTCCCAGTCACCCCCCAGGGTGATCCCTGCCACCAAACTCAGCAGCCATAGCCTCATTTTAGCCTCTCTGCAGGCTCTGGGCAGGGCCAACTTAGACTAGAGATCTAGCTCCTCTGGGAGAGGGCAGTGACCTGGCCTTTGGGTGTTTGCTCTTTATGGGAGGTGTCATGGGTTTAATTATAAACCACCTTCCAGATCTTTAATCTCACAAAAGACCCTCATGGGGATGGAATTTAGGGGGACTGAGGGCTCCTGGGACAACCACAGGCAGTCAGGGAAGGCAGGCAAAGTTTGAGTTGAGTTTGTGTCCAAGACTTGGGCTTTGCTAAATGATCTGGAGCCACTGTCTCCTAGATTTGTGTCTTGAGTGTCTCGGCCACCACATAACAGCTTGTTCTGATGGAATTCTTCCTTTGTTGCCCATCTTCCCATTCATTTCCTGACTCTAGATTTGATGTTAGGGCTCTCAGGGACAGGCTAGAGACTTGCAGACTTTCAATGCTCCCAAGGGGATCTGATCCAGAGCAAAGTCTGATTTCTGTGCCCTCTGATCTGAGCTCTTTGAGCTCCTGGCCCAAGATTCACACTGAATAACAGTGGGTGTTTCTGGACTCAGCTCCCAACAGTCAGCTGGAAAGTTCTATTTGTTCAGAGTGATGGAATTATAGGCTCCCCTTTAGTCTGGGATTCCTAGTCTAAATGCTGGAATTGAGGCCCCATTCTGGGGTCTGAGCCACATCACTGCTACTGCTGGTCTCAGTATGGCACCCAGGACCTCTCTTCTTGGAGAGGTTGCTATCCTTAATGCAATTCTTCTTCTAGTTCACCCTGGATCTGTGACCTGGAATTGGGGTAGTGGGTGGTGAAGCTATCACTGGGCACATCTCCCTGTTGCGGTGCCCTGGTATTGATCTGGGGGTGCCCTAGTATGGGCCTAGAACTTCCTCTTGCCCTAGTATGCAGCCTCTCCTGGACATTAGAGCTCCCCAAGTGGCATGATCCTGGCCTGACCTGGGCCTGGTATCCACAGACACAGACTGTTTATCTCCCTATGCCAACTTGGAATGAACAAAGGACTCACCATGATTTTTCTTGAATTTCCCCATCAGGACATGGTCTGGTGCATTTTCTAGGTCTATGGGAGCTTGGTACATTACTTCCTTCCATTCCACCATATTGCTTCTTCCTCTGGACATGTTCTCTTGGAAAGAAACTACTGGTAATGACTGACAGTGGCTTAAAGACTATACAAGAGAGAGACATCAGGATTCCTAGAGGTGTCAGAGTCACTCTTCTTGGGTTCCCCTTCTATATGTGTGCTCTGATCTCTGGAGAGGGAAAGAAAAGTGGGCTACAGATAATTCTCCAGAAAACATAACAGTGGGGGGTAGGGCTAGGGCTATCCCTGCCACAGTGCTGTGGAAAGAGTACTGGATTTGGAGTTAGAGGACCTGTGTTCAATCCACCCTCTGCCACTTATGATTTTTGTGACCTTGGGTGAATCACTCTACCAGTTTCCTCATTTGTAAAATGAGGGGGTTGATTCATATGGCCTCCAAGTTCCCTTAGGATTTTGTGATTTTATGAGCTGCCAAAGGGTCATGAAGAGCCAGAGAGAAGTCAGAGGGAATGACTCAGTTCTCTCCCTCAGTGAAACAACAAGAGGATTAAGGGTTCTAATGGACAGAGAATTGATATCCCCATTGGAACTTCTGCTACTGTGCTGCCCTAGAGACTGAGTCCTTGATTTCCCAAGAGGCCCTCATCCCTATCTTTGCCCCTCCGTGGGTATCAGAGGATTTGTCTTTGCAAAAGAGGACATAGAAGGGGAAAGGATATGAAAATGCTAGGCACATCTTGCTTGTGTATCATCCCTAGAGGTATAGGGCAGATGCCTTGCTTCTTATCCATACAACACCCCCTACTAACTCACTGCCAGAAACCTTAGTCCCTGTCTGGATGTTGAGGCTGTGAATTATTAACAGCCAGTGCCATGAGAGATGTGTCGCAGCTAGATCACTGAACCTTTGGGAGCCCTGCCAGGGGTTAGGGAAGGAATAGCGCTGGGATCAGAGCTGGGGCTTGAGATGGGCTGAGAGGTATCTTTTCACTGAGCCAGGCTGAATGAAGGCTTCTGTGCTACTTAGGAACCCGGGCACCCCTGGAAAAACCTGTGTAATGGCAGGTGAAGAAGAGAAGTGGCAGATGTTTGAATGAGGGGCTGTGGTCAAACATGGGAAAGTGGCAGCAGTGGGTTCATCTGGCTGAAGGCAGAGGGGTAGACCAGGGAGAGAGGGAAGGGCTCTAGCCTCTGCCCACAGAAGTTGAAGGGGTTGAGAATCTGGCATATCCATTAAAACATTTCGTTGTTTAGTTGTGCCCTACTCTTCATGACTCAATTTAGGGTTTTCTTGGCAAACATATTGGAGAAGTTTCCTATTTTCTTCTCCAGTTCATTTTACAGATGAGGAAACCGAGGCAAAAAGGGTTAAGAGACTTGCCTAGGAACCCAGAACCTCCACACTCCTGCAACAATTCAGGTAGCAACTGCCCACAGAGTAGAGGAGGCAAGAGGGATAGGAAACAAACGATACGTACAAATACAAAAAAAAAAAAAAACCAAAGAGCAGGAGCAGAGCATGTTTGGGAAAGTATATAACTATATACACATGTATACATGTATAAGTGTATGTATATATCTGTATGTGTATGTATATAACAAGAAACATATCTAAATTATATTGTAGCCTTCGGGGGGGGGAGCGGAAAAAGAACAAAGTTAAAAAGTGCACAGCAGAGAACAAAAGAAAACACAAGGAAGCAAAGAAAAGATGGACAATTCTCAACACAAGGTTTTATTATTTATCATACAGGCTTGCTTGAAATGAGAATTTATTGTTACATATTTTGAATCCTCTTCTATGTTCTGTTATGCACGACATACTTTTTTTCTTTCTTGCTTTATATTTAAGTTTCAATATTTAAGTTTATGATATGTTTTTGTTTCTTTTCTCTGTTTTATACTTGTGTTCTGGTAAAATAAAATTAAAAACTGTAAAAATTGCTAAAAAGAGAGTATTGCATAGGGTCACACAGCTAGTAAGTGTGTCTGAAACCAGATTTGAATTCAGATTTTTCTTACTACAGGCCCAGTGCTTTATTGGCTGCACCACCTGGCTGCCTCATGAGGATCCTAGCCAGTGCTACTAAGGGACTTAGTGAACTTGGATTTGTCTACAGACTAGGTTTGCTTGGGGGAAGGGTATTATGGGTTTAAATGTTGTTAATTGTTCATTGGGTCTTGTGGGTGATGGCAGGAGAGGTAGAACATTACTTTCGTACCTGAAGTCTATGTGATGTTCATCGAGTGACTACTCCCTCTGTTAGTAGAGATCACAATATCTCTACCCTCAACAGATTCTTAACCCATGGTCTCATGAACTTGGTTTTTTGTTGTTGCTGTTTTTGCTTCTGTCTTTAAACATTTTCATAGCTATCTATTTGTCAATATCTCTGGTTTCTTTTGTAATCCTACGTAGTTTATTTTACCTATTTAAAGCATGATTTGGAGACTGGGTCTATAGGCTTTACCAGGTTGCCCAAAGTGCCTGTGATATAAAAACCGGCCAAGAACTACTTCAGTAGATGGTTTTTGAGAACATCCGCAGGGGAAGAATTCATCCTCCCATGAGGAGCCCCTGTGAAACCTAGCTAGGTTAGTCCTAAGATGACAGATAGTACAGGGCCAGGATGCAAAAAAAATAAAAAGTTCCTTTCTGCCTTCATAGGTTTGCATTCTGTTGGTATAACCTTCAAGAACCCAGAATCAACTCCGTGCCTTGATGAGATATTAGCTTCAGACTTTAGCCAAGGAATCTCAAGCCTATGAAATGCTAATGCTCACTCATATATCATCATACTGCCAGGCCCCATGCCCCCAGATGTCACACATATATAGCCTAAAGAAATAGTTTCCAGTGTTATTTGTTCCTTGAACCCTTTTCAAAAACAATAATAAAATGTACTGTGAGCCCCCCTCCCACCATAATTTAATATACTACTCATAATACTCTTTTAGCTTAATTTATTAAGTGCTTACAATAATTATAACTTTTCCCCCTCATAGTTCCAAATTAAAATTTCCATTATGTAGTTCATTATAAGTAATAAAATGTTATTCTATCCATAATTATAAAAGCTCTAAGCATAAGATTATAAAAACCCTATAAAATCTTTACAAATATTTACATGGGATATTCTATAAGAATCAAAAGAAGCAATCCAGCAAGACTATATATATGCTTATTATTATCTACAAAACTTCATTTTATAAATTTTGTTGAATATAATAACACTTTTGTGAAATAAATTACAGCCTGAAAGATGTTTAATGAAACATAACCACATATAGATTAATTTTAATTTGAGCAAAAGTTTGTAATATTTGAGTCAACACCAGACAAACAGGCTTAAATCTGGTTCAGCATTATGTTTATTTCTGTATTTGAACTTGAGACAGCAATAAAGTGAAAATGCTCATGTGATGGACAATGATGGGAAAATTTTGCAAACTCTCTTGCTGCAAGATGGAAATTCAGTTTCTATTTTCAGCCAAAAATTTATGACTGTCACTTTGAATGATACTTGCGGTCCAAAATCCATTTACATGCCAATTAATTTTTCTTTTTAATAAATATCAATTCATCAATCAAGGGAAGTAAAGGACTTACCAAATAGATTGCAAATCCAATTTAATTTATGAGAAATTTCAGAAAAATGATCATTGAAAGTCACTTCTAAAAATTTCACATGGTCATTGGTGTCTTCCTTGATAGTCTGACCAAAAGACAGTTCATTTTCTAATAAGAAATTATGTAATGTCACAAGGTACACAATATTCTTCTCAATTGTGTGGTTCTAAATTTTTAGTTTCTTTTTTTTTGCTTGATTATACATATTTATTTAATATATTTAGTTTTCAGCATTGATTTTCACAAAAGTTGGAATTACAAATTTTTTCCCCATTTCTACCCTCCCCCCACTCCAAGATGCCATATATTCTGGTTGCCCCATTCCCCAGTCAGCCCTTCCATCTGTCACCCCACTCCCCTCCCATCCCCCTTTCCCTTCTCTTGTAGGGCAAGATAAATTTCTACGCCCCATTGCCTGTGTAACTTATTTCCTAGTTGCATGCAAAAACTTTTTTTTGTTGTTGTTGTTTTTGAATGTCTGTTTTTTAAATTTTGAGTACCAAATTCTCTCCCCTCTTGCCTCCCCACCCACCCTCCCTAAGAAGGCAAGCAAGTCAACATAGGCCACAATGCGTACAATTATGTAAAACCCTTCCACAATACTCATGTTGTAAAAGATTAACTATGTTTTGCTCCTTCCTAACCTCTCCCCCTGTATTGAATTTTCTCCCTTGACCTGTCCCTTTTCAAAAGTGTTTGTTTTTGATTAGCTCCTCCCCCATCTGCCCTCCCTTCTATCATCCCACCTTTTTTTATCCTCTTCCTCCTTCTTTCCTGTGGGGTAAGATACCCAATTGAGTATGTATGGTATTCCCTCCTCAGGTCAAATCCAATGAAAGCAAGATTTACTCATTCCCCCTCACCTGCCCCCTCTTCCCTTCCTACAGAACCACTTTTTCTTGCCACTTTCATGCGAGATAATTTACCCCATTCTATCTCTCCCTTTCTCCCTCTCTCAATATGTTCCTCTCTTATCCCTTAAATTGACTTTATTTTAGATATCATCCCTTCACATTCAACCCACCCTGTGCCCTTTGTGTGTGTGTGTATATATGTACATATATATATATATACACATATATATATACCTATATATATATACATACATAGACTCATACATATATATATACCTACATATATACATACATATATATAGTCTATTTTTAAGGTATTATTTTCTTCAGTATTTTTTGGGGTCTCCTTTAGCAAGTCATTGACTTGTTTTTCATGGTTTTATTGCATCATTCTCATTTCTCGTCCCAATTTTTCCTCTACTTCTCTAACTTGCTTTTCCAGCTCCTTTTTGAGCTCTTCCATGGCCTGAGACCAGTTCATGTTTTTCTTGGAGGCTTTTGGTGCAGGCTCTTGGACTTTGTTGACTTCTTCAGGGTGTATGTTTTGGTCTTCTTTGTCTCCAAAGAAGGATTCCAAAGTCTGAGACTGAATCTGGGTGTGTTTTTGCTGCCTGGCCACTTCTTAACCGTATTTTTAGATTTGTCCTAAACATTGGATATTTGTACTTGTACCCTGTAATGGTGTGTTGGGTTCCTGAATTTTTTTAAAAGCTGTTTGCTAAATAGGCTAATATTTGTAACCACATCATGTCACTTTCATACTCACTCATGTAAAAAAGGATGTTCAGAGGAGAAGACAACTGATTTTTCTTTCAGTTCTAATGGATGAATAGTAACTCTGTTATTGGGAAGCCACCCAACATCTCTATGGTAGAAGTAGAACATGCTCCCTGCCATATTTCTATAGAAAATGGTAAACAATTGAGAGTTAATGGGTCTTGATTTTATAAATGTCACTATTTTGATAGCACCACCCAGCTCACTTGAAAGTTGTTGTGGCATTCTTTTGGGTGCTTAAACTTGTTTGTGTGTACTGCAGTGTTTCCATGCTACATTTGTGTTGTTTGTAAATATGTCAAACAATACCTCAAAACTTCCCAGTCACTGATGTTGCTCTATCTGTGCATATTCTCTAACAAGAGAACCAATTGATTTGTTTTCCTTCAGAGTAGCATATCTTGCTACCTGATGACAAAACAGCATATTCTTTTCCACTTTACCATCATGCAAATACCTTACAAATACAATTAAAGTGGACAGGTATAAACAACAGTGATCTTATCTAATCACAAACTGTAAATGTAACTTTTGGGGAACTCTTTCTATAATAACTGTTTCAATATCATCAGACATATCATGTATCCAATGATAAATACAACCCAAAACAACTCTCAGGTACCGCATCTCTCTTGTCAGATTGGTTAACATGACAAAACAGGAAAATTATAAATGCTGGAGAAGATGTGGGAAAATTGGAACACTATTGCATTGTTGGTGGAGCTATGAACTGATTCAACCATTCTGGAGGGCAATTTGGACCTATGCCCAAAGGGCTATAAAAATGTGCATACCCTTTGATCCAGCAATACCACTTCTAGGGCTATATCCCAAAGAGATCATACAACGGGGGAAAGGACCCATATGTACAAAAATATTTATAGCAGCTCTTTTTCTGGTGGCAAAGAACTGGAAATCAAGGGGGTACCCACCACCTGGGGAGTGGCTAAACAAATTGTGGTATATGAATGTAATGGAATACTATTATGCTATAAGAAATGAGGAGCAAAAGGACTTCATAAGAACCTGGAGAGACGTATATGATCTGATGCTGAGTGAAGGGAGCAGAACTAGGAGAAAATTGTACACAGCGACACACACATTGATTCCGTGATGAATAACTTTGATAGACTTGGCTCTTCCCAGCAATGCAAGGTTCTAAGACAACTCCAAAAAACTCATGAGGGAAAAGGCTATCCACATGCAGAGAAAGAATTATGGAGTCTGAATGAAGATTGAAGCAAACTATTTACTCTCTCTCTTTTATTTTATTTTTTTGTTTTGTTTCTTCTTTCTCATGGTTCATTTCATTGGTTATAACTCTTCTTTATAACTTGACTAGTGTGAAAATAAGTCTAGTGTGAAGGTATATGTAGAACCTATATCAGATTACACACTGTCTTGGGGGGAGGGGAAGGAGGGAGAGAACATTTGGAACTCAAAAACTTGTGAAACTGAGTGTTGTAAACTAAAAAAAAAATAATAAATTAATTAAAAAGAAACTTCTTAATGGACTTATCTTTCAATATAACTTGAAAATTGCTTTGACACAAATGAAAAATTAATTTTTCTGCAATGGCATGAGTACCTCCACCTTTTTTGCAATTTCAGAACTAACTAAATATGATATTTCAATTGAGTTTTGACTTTTTTGTTTATTCACAGCAATAAGTAAATCAATATTTTAGGTTTTCAAATTTTGTTCTCTCCACTTAAGAAAAATCAGCAGTCTTATCAACATACCTTTCCTCTTTTGATTGTAAATTTTGAGGCAAAGGAGAAAGTATTAAACTACTATTTACAAGAAATCAAAAATTACATATTGCAGTCATGGATATTCATAATTCCCCAAAATGAAAAAAGAAATTTAATATATTCTCACTTATATTTCTTCTTTTTCATAATCAATATAAAACAGATATTTTTAATGCCTTTGTATTTTATTTAAGAATTGTGACCTTTTATTAGTTTCCTGATTGGTGGGCTGAATTTGAAAATTTTGAGATTCTTCATGAATATGTTTTTAAACATTATTTTTTCAGACATTTCTAGTCTTTACCCAATGATCCACTAGGGCTGTTATAATTTTAAAAAATAAAATAATTACTACAAATTTTTTATGTTTAAAAGCCATTAACTATGTAACAATACTGTACTAGCTACTAATACCTGATACAAATGTGTAATGTTTCACGCACACTTGCACTTATCATATAGGAAAAATATTTGTAGTATAACTGGACAATTATTTCCTGTTTAAGGTATCATTAAAGAATTTTTAGTGTAAGTCCCTTGGACAACTGGATTAATAGATGGGAACCACTGGCCTAAAAAATGTAAAATCTTAGTGTAGCTAGCCAGTGTCAGACCTTAGAATTGACATTTTCCTTCTTGTGGCACTGGGATAGATTTTTATAGCCTGCCTGAAATGTCATCAATTATGGATTTAACGTTCTTCTTCCAACAGGACAGTAAACTCCTTGACTGTGTTGACTTTACTTTCCCAGAGTGAGGTTCACTGTGTCTTCAGTGTCCTAATAAAGTATCCTTGAGAGTTTTTCAAGTGGCTTCTCCAATATTATTGGCTTAAGTTTCCATCCTAGTGTGTTCTCCCTAGTATTAATTGGTTGAAAATCATTAGTCTGCCAGCCTTAAGTAACATTTAGAGAGGGATATTTATTAAGGTGGTATAGTAAGAAGGATTGGTATAAAACCATCCCACTAAAAGTCTATTTCACACTCTTATACAGCAGTAGATAGTGAGCTAAAGGGAAAATGGGCTCAAGCTTACAGAGTTCGTGTGACAAAGGGACATGGCACTTTGTAGGTCCTGGTTTCTGGAAACCCCTTTCTCTCCTTTATGGGGTGCTCAAGGAGTTCCCAGTTAGATGTGGTATAGTTTCTTAGCAGGACATCTTGTGGAGTCTATCTACCTTGTCCTTAACTCCCAGACAAGCTGATCCAGGGGTCCTGCTAGAACACTTGTGGACGGATTAAAAGTCCAAAATCCTGTGGACCTTTCAAAGCTTGCAAGGTCTTCCAACAACCAAAGCTAGTCAGGGGAAGACCTAGGCTGAGGGTGGAGCCAAAGCCTCTTCTTACTCCCCAGACGGTTCCTT
The DNA here is from genome assembly GCF_011100635.1 of Trichosurus vulpecula. NCBI lineage: Eukaryota > Metazoa > Chordata > Mammalia > Diprotodontia > Phalangeridae > Trichosurus > Trichosurus vulpecula. The sequence continues at coordinate 94,644,004 of NC_050577.1, read as the reverse complement.
CTCAGGGGGTTTAGCTGGAACGCCTCACTAGTTTCAACCTCTTGAATGGCTCCAGTTCTCAACTTCTTATACTTGTGAAATGAATTTGTTTAATGCTGAAGTGCAAGACTTCATATTTATCCTTCTTGAATTGCGTTTTGTTAGATTTAGCCATGTGGTCTAGTCCAGGGTTTCTCATCTTAGGGTGCACAGACAAGAGGAATCTGTGATATTTTGGAGAATCCAAGAATTCAAGTGAGAAAAAAACCCATCTTTACTTTCACTAGCCTCTAACTCAAATGGACTATTTCCTTCAATTATGAATTGAAAAAAAATTCCAAGAAAGTATACATAGGCTTCACTGGATTGTCAAAGGAATCTATGACACAAAAAAGGTCGAGAACCCCATCTGTCAAGATCCTTTTGGACCCTGTTTGCCATTTAATGTGTTAGTGATCTCTCCCAACCTTTACCATCTACAAATTTGACAAGTATCCCGTTTATGCTTTCATCTGTTCAGTGTAATAGCTAAGATAGCCACCAGATGGCACTCTTCTCAAACTGTAACTCCCAGTATGGGGATTATGGATACAGGGTATCAACTTTTTAACAGACTGCCATGTACTGGCTAGAAAATAGGGGGTAATAAAGGCTGTGAACTCCTGAGTTGTTTCCTTCACAAAGATTCTGATTTTGTGTTTGACTTCAAAAGTGGTTTCACCCATTGTTCCTGAGTTCCAACCCAGAGTATGAGATACAATATTAAATGATATAAATCCTTACAAATTTCTGGATCTGTTCCCCCCTCTTGAAAGGAATAATGGAAAGAACCCATCCTAGATCTGTTACTTCCCACCTGTGTGACCTTGAGCTAGTCACAAGTGCTCTGGGAAACTCTGACAATGGGAATTTAAGCACTGTGGACAGCTGGCATTTGGGGGTTAGGGAGACCTTGAGGAGCTCACCAAGCCATCCAGAAACACTGCTGATCTTTTCATCACAAATGAGAAGGCTTCATTATAGCCTACTGCCTCAGGAGGGCCCCAGAGTTCATTGGTTAAGGCCACTCCCCGAGCATTCTGACAGGAAGACAACTCCTGGTTTTATAAGCAAAAGTGAAAGCAACAGCTCAGATCGCTTTAGCAGCCCACTGGAGAAGACTTTTTCTACTTCTCTGGGAGAAGGTGAGCCTTGGGAAGGGGCTGGGAAATAGCAGGGGATGTGGGAAAAGATGTGATAGGTTAGAGGAGTCAGGGGAGGAAAGGAGCAGGGATTTCAGGGCTTGGCATTGGGAGAGGAAGGGTGAGTCAGTTTAATGCACATACTTAGCTAATTTGTCGGTCTACTTCTTCTGATTTAATAGCTTTTTTTCACTGCATGTTACTGAAGGAAATGGTCCATGTTACAAGGATTTTTAGAAAAAGTATTCTCCTCATGATTACCCTTCCAATGAATGATGATTCTCTAGGACTGCACATGCTCACCTGTGCCCTACACACATGATAAATATGGATAGAATTCTGGACTAGGAAGGTGTGGATTCAGATCCTACTCCATACATTTACAGGCTATGTGACCTTAAGTCACTTGCCTCCCTGGGCCTCAGTTTTCTTATCTGTAAAATAAGGAATTTGGATTTTATAGTCCCTAAGGTCTCTTACGGCACTAAATCTACAGTAGCAGCAGAGGAGGCTGCCTTGTTCAGCTCTACCCCAGAATCAAAATGGCAGCTTTACTTTGTGCACAGGGGAGCCATAGAGCCAGCCTGAGAAGGCCAGGAGAGCAGGACTGCCCTTTGCTCTACGGGGCAACTTTGCCCCAACTACCCTAGTGCTTGGGGAAGAATGAGCCATTAAAGGGAGAGAGGCTGGCTGGTTTCCTGGCTGCCCAGACTGAGCCTCAGAGGGTGTCTGAATCTTAGTGGGGTCATCACTGATCTAAGGCCTGGAGGGGGGAACCTCAGCTTTCCAGGTTAAAAACCTGAATTTTAGGGGCAGCTAGGTGGCTCAGTGAGTAGAGCACTGGCCCTAGAGTCAGGAGGACCTGAGTTCAAATTCTGCCTTAGGCACTTGACATACTTACTAGCTATATGACCTTGGGCAAGTCACTTAACCCCAATTGCCCTGCCTTCGCCCCTGCAAAACAAAACGAAAAAAAAATAAAACCTGAATTTATCTGTATAAGTTCCTGGGGGGAACTTTAACTTTCCAGGATAAAAACCTGAATTTTATCTGTCTAAGTACCCTGAGAGTATTCCCCTCTCAGGTAGATTTTTTCTGTCTCTCTCTCTTTTTTTTTTTTTAATTAAAAGGGCCATCCCTTGACTCACTTCTTAAAGAAGCCTATTCACTGAGTGGGCATTACCTCACTCAAAGAGAGAACCTGAAAAACCCTTAGAATTAAAGGGCCAGTGTGTCTCAATTCATTCCAGGCCATCTCCAGTCATCCTGATGAATATCAGGGCACTGCATCCAGATGGCTCTGAAGGAGAAAGTGAGGCTGGTGACCTTGCACAGCCCTCCCTCACTCACATCAAAGTCAACTGTAAGTCTTTTCATCTTTACCTGATATCCACAACAACAGTCTGTATAAGTAAAGAATAATTAGGCCTTGGGTGTCCTAACTCATGCAAATTAAACTCACTAGAAACATTGCTAAATTAGAAGAACAAATAAGTGATTTTAGATAGGGAGTTGCTCCTGTAAGATAACAAATACAAATCCTCTGGAGAGCAAATTACAGATGTGAAGGTATTTGGTGAGGATAGAATTAGGTCCAAGGAAGCAGGAGGTTCTTTCAAGAAATACACACACACACACACACACTTTATCTTTATATCTTTTCTGTATTTATCACCTAGATTTCCTTGACCTCAAATCTTTCCCTTCTCCCCTACTGGAGAGTAAACCCTTCATACAAATACATTGAAAAAGAAAGAAAAAAAGGAAGGAGGAAAGAAATACATCAAAACTAATTGAAACATTAGAAAAAAAAATCCAATGTCATATCTCATGATCTATACCTGTGAATCCTGACCTTGGTTTTCTCTTTTTCAGGTCAGACTTCTTATTCACTATATAATATCATTCAGGTTTTTTTTTCTTTCTGGTAGCTTTTATTCCCATTTATTTTCATGTAGTTATTATATTCTTGTCAGTGTCTGCTGCTGCTCCAACATGCCTAGAAAAATAAAGGATATTTTGGATCCTAAGCCTCCATCTCTTGGACTCACTCAGAAAAGGGAAAAAGAAGAGAATGGGTCAAGAGTCTATCAGCCAATCAAGATGCCAATCAGCATCAGCTTGATCAGTGATCACATGGCAACAAGCTAATAGTAACAGCCAACTTGCAAAGTTATGTATATACATGCATATGTATGCGTATATGTATATACATATGTACATACATACATACACACACATACATATAATATATTAAAGGCAATAGATAAAGGACTTTACCTGAAGGGGAGCCAAATCTAAAGATGGGATACCTACAGTAGCTTCAAATCCTCCCTTAGGGGCTTACTGTATGGCCATGGGCAACTTTCTGAGCCTCAGTTTCTTCATCTTTTAATTGGTGATAATGGTGCCTGTACTATGAACCTCACAATGTTGTTTAAAAGAAAGCATTTTTAAAATCTTCAAACATTATTAAAATATGAGCTATCTTGGTGGGTCTCAGAAGGCCCTGTTGTTAGAACATTTTTCTGTATAAGCCTGTATCTCCCTGATGAAATGTTGGTGATACCCTAATGAACCCTGATTTGTTTTGGGCACTTCATGAGGAGCCCTGGGCATCTCTCTATGGAGTTACAGTGGAGAATTATGGGATGCTCAGTTTTCCTTCCCTAATCTATGACATTTCTGCTTTGCTTCCAAGGTCTAGCTCAATTCACCTCCTATTTACAAAGTTTTATTGAGTGCATACTGTAAGCAAGACAGCTTATCAGACTCTGTGGAAGAGTGTGGGGAAGGGAGACTGAAGTACAAGTCCTCCAGGCATTAGCATCTTGTAATGGGAATATGACACACCAATAACCCCAGTTTAAGGTAAAAGAACAAGGCCTTTGTGAATTGCACAGTCAACCATTCTGTGAGTTCAGAGGAGAGGAGATCATACTCAGTTAGTATGATCTGGGAAGGCTTCATGGAGGAGGTGGTCCTTATTGATCATCCTTGCCCCTGACATTTACAATCTGTGCCACACAGTTCAGGGTTCATTTTATCTGTATGTCTTATCTCCCCAAGTAGATTGCCAGCTTCTTGTGGGCAGGGGACATCTCCCATATTTCCTTTGTATCTTCCGCAGGGTTAACCATAGTTATGGGAACATAGGTACACAACGGGTGCTAAATAAAATTGTACTGGTTAAGGGTTCATATTTCTACAAATGTCAAAACAAATGCAAATGTGTATTTTCCTTTGTCTCTCCCCCTCTCCCAGTCCTGCTACCTCACCACTGTTCAAAGATGGGATCTAGCTCAAGTAAACCTGCCAGTACAGTGAGTATCACTTTCCTCAATTCCTTGTACTCTGGTGACTAAAAATCACAGATAGACTCCACAGAGGCATAGAATGCCTAGGCCGAGAGAGCTAGTCCAAAATCGATTGGCCTCTTTCCTCTCTCCATTTGACATCTACATGCCTTAGGCAGATGGAGGTTAGCACCACAGAGACAATGGAGCAGTTTCATTTCTGGGTGTCCTCCAGATCATGGCAACGGACTATTCCCATGAAAGTAACCTAATCAATTCTACTTTATTGGGCAGGAAATTCTAATGGCCCAATAATAAATTTTTGAGAACACATTAGCTCTATGCTGACCTCTAAGTAAATTCTAAAGATGAAACTCTGAATGTGTAAAATTTAGCAACATTTCAAGAACTTTGTCCTCAGTTGAATTATGAAGTAAGAAACAAGGGTTTCTAGTGATTTTCCAGCTTCCATTTTGTGCCTTTCCCTCTTAAGAACCCCCTCTTATACTTTGTGACTTTTCCTTGGCAAGCTGGAATTCCCCACTAAAGAGTCCCCTTCCCCCTGGGCCTAGCCTTCACCTCTTCTTTGTTATGCACACTTACCCACCCTGTGTGATTTAATGAGATTCTCTTTTTTGAAAATATCTTTTGCATTTTAAGTTTTTCAGTGCTTTATGCTAGAGAAATGAGTGGAAGTGGAAGATATCGTATTATCTCCTTTCTTTCTTCTCCCAGAAAAGGAAATTGCACTCATAAGGGGACTCCTAAGTCTGCCTATGTAAACAGACAGCACTATCTGGCAGCAAAATTAAGTCATTGATTTGTGAATTGTTAAGAGTGGAAGGGGCATCAAGAGGTCATTTGGTCCAACTCCTTCAGAAGATAGATGAGAAACCTGAGATTCAGGGAGCAGAAGCAGATGCTCAATGACTGTAGTAGGAAGCTCTATAGCACAAATTCCAGAGGAGTTGTACAAAGTGCCATATGGATAGAACCATTGATCTTGTCATCATCCCTCAGTGCTCCATGTCCATGTTGATGAATTCTAAGATTTCTTTATCTCATAACAATTCATTGTCATCCCACTTCTCCCTCTGCCTCCCAACTTCAGATGTGTTCTTTATCTTCATTGTGACCCTCAGTCCTTATGCCCTTCAGTTCTCTCCCAGGCCATCAACTCTGCACTGGTGCACTCTCCTCCCTTCCCTGGCTAGATCCTTTGTTGAACCGGTTCATTTCTCTTTTGAGATCTCTTTTTCCTAGGTTCCCGTCCCCCTATCCTATCATCTATCTTGTCCTGCCAAGTCACAGACTCGTATTGCTCCCACCATCTTCTGCCTTTGCTTCAAATCTTGTTCTACTGAAAGAAGCTGGAGAACCCAAAACCATGGTGACTAGGAGCACTCCAAATTGATGTTATGTAGTCTCAACTTAGACATCACTGCAAGACACTCCTGCAGGCAGTGGCTTTTAAAATACTTATGATCCAGGAACATAACACAGAAAGCTATTTTTCTGCCATTAGCATCTTGGTATTAATTAGTTTATCAGAGATCAGTAAGTCAGTCACCTACCTGGACACTAAGGAATAGAACATAAAGCAGTAAAGTTTTGATAAGGGAGAAGAGAAGATAAGATTTAGAGCCACTGTAGGGGAAGATCTGGGCAGTCAAAGTCAACCTGACAACCCTGGAGGTTTCTTTCAGGGAGACCAAAGAAAGGAACAGAGCTCATTAAAGACACATCAGAAAACACTGAAGAGAAATGTTGCTGACTTTATGGCATTGACAGGGACCTCTCCTAGCCAGAGAAGTGAGGAGAGGAGCTGAATGATCTTGTCCTCCTCTCTGGTCCTGGGCCAGGAGCAGAGGCCCACAAAGCCAGAAACCAATGGTTAAGTCAATAGTTTCACCCAAGTCAATTTTACTTTCAGGAACATCACAAGGACTAGATGTGGTTGGTGGAAAATAGAGATAATTATAGGGAAAACCCATATTTGGTGAATACATAACACATGCCGACTGCTGTGTTAGACACCGTGGAGATAGCAGACAAGGAGAAGATATGGTCCCTGCTTTAGGTCTGATGGGGGAGAAAAGATGACCACACATACAGCAGGACAAAATCTTATTAAGTGCTGTCTGTGTGCCAGGCCCTCTGCTAGACACTGGGAAAACAAAAATGAAGCCCTCAAGAAGCTTGCCTTCTGAAAGAGGAGAACAACTGTGCTTATAGTAAGAAATTCATCAGCTTCACATGGTGAGTGGGGCTCTGGACTTGGAGTCAGGACCACCTGGATTCAAATTCTATTTCAGAAACTTTCTGTGTGACCCTGGGTTAGTTACAACCTATCTGTGCTTCAGTTTCCCCGTATGTAAAATGAGCTGCTCAGCCCCAGATCCAGGAACCTAAGAAGCAAATACCAAATAAATACCAGACAGTTTGGGGTAGAATCCATCATAAATTGAAATTCCGGAAGGCCTCATGAAATAGGAGGCATTTCAGCTTTGCACTGAAGGATATAAGGGTTTCTAAGAGGTGGCGGTGAGGACAGAGTACATTCAGACATAGAAGACAGAGTGTAGGCCCATAGGGAACAAACCATGACTTTTACTCCCTCCCCTCATACATGGAAGTTTTCAAGTCCATCTCTTGAGGAAATTGATTTCCCCCTTAATTATTAACTTTGCCTGTAAGTAGGGAAAACTGCCAACACTTTGAGGTGATGCCTCAAATATTATAATTAAATGAGAATAATCTCATAGCAAACATCGAAACAAAATGACTAGTTATAACTTGGTATCTTTCCGACTAAGCAGTAACTCAAGTTAAAATGCTCACACTCATGTAGTACTTTAGGTTTTGCAAAGAATTTTAGAGATTTTGCCTCATTTTATTCTCACAAGAACCCAGGGAGGAAGACAGAATTTTTATCTCCATTTTGCAGATGAGGAGACTGAGACAGACAGAGGTTAAGTGACTCACTCAGGGTCACACAGTTTGTAAGTATCTGAGGCTAGTTTTAATCTGAAGTCTTCCTGAATCCAGGACAATGCTTTTGTCAGCTTTTCCTGACTTCAGGTCCAGCACTTTATCTACTGCACCACCTAGCAGCCTTACTTATTGATTCTAATCTTTAATTTATTTTTTAATTTCCAGACCATATGGAATGTTTCTTTGTAAATCAGCCCATTTCTGTTTACATTGAGTCAAAAGTCAATCCTAAAGCTCTACTTAGCTTTAAGGTTCTGAGACTATAGGCTAATTAGGCATCTAAAGCGCAGTCATTTCTACCAACTTCCCTCCTGTACTGGCCCTCCCTCACCTTTCCTTATTACCTAGATGATGGAGTTTTAAATCAGGCAAATTTATCTCCACAGATCCCTGGTGACAGTGTGAATTATAAGCCTGATAATGCCCTGAGGATTGTCCTGGTTGGGAGAACTGGAAGTGGGAAAAGTGCAACAGGGAATACCATCCTCGGGGAAAGGCACTTTGTATCTGCAATTTCACCGTCTTCAGTGACCCAACTATGTGAAAGGAGAATCAAGAAACGGGAGTCCAAGGAAGACCTTGTGGTTGTGGATACACCTGGGCTGTTTGACACAAAGGAAAGCCTGTGGACCACCTGTGAGGAGATCAGTCGCTGTGTTATCCTTTCTTCCCCAGGGCCACATGCCATCATTCTGGTTCTGAAGGTAGGGCGCTACACAGATGAAGAGCTGCAAACTGTCTGCCGGATCAAGGGGCTCTTTGGGCCCGATGTCACAAAGTACATGGTCATCTTGTTTACTCGAAAAGACGATCTGTATGATGTGACGCTGGACAAGTTTTTGGAATGCTCTAACACGAATCTCAAAATGCTCCTTAACGAGTGTAAAGGGAGATCCTGTGCATTCAATAACAGGGCCACAGGCACTGAAAAAGAAGCCCAAGTGGCAGAGCTGCTGAATATAGTCGAAAAAATGAGACAAGATAATAATGGGGCATATTTTTCACATGACATTTATAAGAAAACTGAAGAAAAACTGAATAAAACAACAGAACACCTGGAGACAATGTACACTCAGCTTTTCGATAATGACATGTGTGATGTGGAAGAAGAATATGCTAAGAAAAAAAACTCCACTGATGAGGACAAAACCAAAAAAGAGTCTAGAATAAGAGAGGTAATTCAAAAATATGAGGAAAGTATGAAAAACATCAGAGCAAAGGCAGAGCAAGAGACAAATATGCTGAGAGATGTGACAAAACTAATTAGAGACTCTTATTAATATTTCAAATTGGTTCCAAAAGCTCAGGCAGGATCTTTAAAGAAAATGAATATACTTTCTTTGTTCATAGCTGTCCCTAATCTCATGCAAACTGTATCTATATATAGAATTCCCTTCTCTTCATATCACTCAAAGAGAAGAGTTTTTTCAAGCCATGATACACTAGATGCAGAAAGATGGAGCTCTATCCAGTGCTGTGCCACATTATAGCTCCCAGATGCAACTCCCCTCTTCTTTTATCTGAGCCTTTACTAGCCACGTTTCTAGAGACCTGGTCCCCAAGTGCAAAGTCTGGTGGTTAACCACCTCAAATCCTCCATGTAAGTGGATAGGTAATAAATCACAACTAGATGGAAATGTTTAAGTCAATAAAAGAGAGTCAGAGGCTCTCTGGGCATGGCAGCAAAGTCTGAGGTCTGAGAAGGACCAGAAATTAGTGGATGATATTCTCATTTATTTCCTGGGTTTTATGCTTATTTCATCAAATTGTTTCAAAGCTTCTTTATTCCTGACTCTCTAGACTCTTACTCTTTTTCCCAGAGTCTATAGAAGTCTTCCTTGTCTGTGATTAATTCTTTGTCTCCTTTGTATATTTTAAAATAATTTTTTCCTGCTTCCTAAACACCCAGTCCCACTTTTCACTTTCATCATGTCTACTGCTTTGCCCCATGTGGAATGTAAGCTCCTGGGAAGTATGGATTGTTTGCTTCATTGTACTTGTATCTCCAGTGCCAGCAGTATCTGGCGTGTGCTTTGGTTGTTGTTTAGTCATTTTCAATTGTGCCCAACTCTTTGTGAGCCCATTTGAGGTTTTAGTGGCTAATATACTGGAGTGATTTGGTATTTCCTTCTCCAATTCATTTTAGAGATGAGAAATAAGGCAAGCAAGGTTATGTGACTTGTCCAGGGTCATACTGCTAGTAAGTGTCTCAATCTGGACTTAAACTCAGGAAGTTGAGTTGTACCACCTAGAGAAAAGAGACTATGGGAAATTCTCTGACTTGACAGTTTTTGTAGATGTCATCCATTACTCCTAGATCTTCTCATGAGATAGCTTAAGAGTGACAGGCCTTTGTTTACTTAAGTCTCCGAGAGGCCCCAGGTGCTAAGAACATGAGAAGAGAAATCAGAACCTGCTCTCTCTCTATCACCCTCATCAGGAAACATTATCTTTCTTTTGACTGATCTAGCTATAGAAGCCAAAGACCACCCCAGTGAATTGGGTGGGGTATCTGCTGAATGAAACTCAGAGGCTACATACAGTTGAGAGCAAGCACATTCTAGACTGTGGCAGCATCAAGCAGACAGGTGTCTAAGAGGGCAGACATCCTTTCTGTACTTCAGATTTCTCCTCTGCATCTTCTCCTGCAGCCTCTGAAGGGCCTAGACAGCACATCTCACCTCCATTTCTGCCATGCTGTGATGCATCTGAGTGTCAGAGAGGTCAGGAGTATGGCCCTATGGGGCAATGCAGTGGGGAGGAACAGAGAGAGAATTCTTCCCTCTGGGGACCATGGAAGTAGATTCAGGTATCACCAAGTCACCCAAGTTTGCTTTGGGACTCTTGGTCTCCCCTTTATGTACCTTTTTCCTTCCCTGATGCTACTGTTTTTTGCATGTCTTACCTCTTCTTCTCCTCCTACTCCCTTTAAGTCCCCAATGCACTAATTCGTTGTTGGTAGAATTGTGAAATGATCCAACCATTTTGGAGAGCAATCTGTAATTATACCCAAAGAGTTATTAAACTATTGCTCTTTGACCCAGCAATAATCCTACTTGCCCTATTTCCAAAGATTATTAGGAAAAAATGAAAAACATCTATATCTTCTAAATGTTTATGGTAGCTCTTTTTGTGGTGGCAAAGAACTGGAAATTGTAGGGATGCTCATCAACTATGGAATGGCTGAACAAGTTGTGGTATATGATTGTGACGGAATATTACTGTGCTACAAGAAATGATGAGCTCAATAATTTTAGAAGAACATGGAAAGACTTGCATGAAATAATAAAGAGTGAAGTGAGGAGAACCAAGAGAACATTGTTTGCAGTAACAGCAACATTGCTTTAAGAATAACTTTGAGTCATTTTGTGTATTACAAATACCCAAATTAACTATAAAGGACATATTAAGAAAAATGCTATATGTATCGAGAAAAAGAACTGATAAATATAAGTATTTATAGAATACTTTTACACACACACACACACACACATACATGTGTGTCTAATGGTAGTCATCTCTAGGGTGGCGGGAGGGAAGACAAAAGAAGAAAAAGAAAGAAATTTACATGATAATTTTGTTGTATATTTAAAAGGAACAGGAAGGTGTGCATGATAAATTTGCAATTTCATATACCCTCATATTTTTATTGTTCTATGACATGGAAATGCTTGTTTTATTCCATAATTAAAAATAAAATATCCCAATGCCCTTAAAATCTGTCTTCTACTTTCCTAGTCAATTTTCTGAAGAGGTTCCATTTTCTGTCCTTCCCTTCTCCATGACTGTGAATGGAAGCCTCCCTCAGTCTCTCACCAAAGGGTACTTGGATTTTGTTACCTGCTCTACTCCCACCTGCAAGACTTTGGGCAAAGAAAACTCTCCCATCCTTAGTTTCAGCTTCTTCTTCTGTAACAAGCAGCGGTTGCACTAGATGGCTTTAATATTTGAGGGTTTTTTGACCAGACTTCAGCTCAAAGAAAGGCAGCAGCCCTTGGCCTGCTAGGGCTAAGAGGAAAGTAGCTGAGCTTTGGTGGGCAGGGGAGCAGTGGGAGGGACACCCAGCCTTGAGCCAAGAGCTCAGCAGCTGTGATGGGAGAGGTGAGCAGAAGCCAGAACTTTGTCCACTTCGGACCTACCCGACTGCTGGCCTAGAGCAATAGGAAGGGACTCTGTGGTCAGCAAACTCCCCTCAGAGACTTATCAAGCAATGGCAGATTCTGGACAATTCCCTGAAAGTACCAGATCTTCCATTCACAAAGGACATAGGGTTGGGTTGAAAACAGAGAGAAAAGCTGGGATGTGCCACAGTGCTGATGGAACTAGGTGGACTTTAGTAACATTTAACATTTCAGTGGTCTTGAGGGTCTCAATTTAATGTAATTTTGGAAGTAAAAACTGACTCATCAGGAGTGATTCCCATTTGGCTCTGAGTCAGCTGGGCCAGCTTTACTCATAAGGAGAGAGACATTCTGTCAGAATCCATGATTTCAGGGGCTCTGGAACTTCCCCAGCCCTACAAGTTCTTCCCTTTAATAAAGAACAAAGTCTCCATTCAATCCTCCATACAGCTGTCTAATTGATATTCCTAACACACAGATCTGAGCATGTCATACCTGTACTCAAACCTCTTTAGTGGCTCCCTATTACCTCTAACAAACTCCTCTATTTTACAGGTGAGGAGACTGAGGGGTTAAGCTACTTGCCTTGTATCACATAGCTAACAAGTGCCTGCTTGAGGATTTGAACCTCCATTCTTGTCATTTTCATTTTAAAAGATGATAATTCTTACCTAACAGAATGAATCAATTGTCACTGAATGTTAGGTGCCCATTATTCTGAGATATTATTTAGCCCAAGTTACAGAGGAAGCTGAGATGGAAAGAAAGATGGACAAGTCCAAGGTCCTGCAGGATTAAAGACGAAGTCTTCTAATTCCAATCTCAGTGCACTTCCTCTTGTGCACAACGGCCTCAGTCCAGCAAACATTAATAGCTGACTGCTGACCATACTCTCTGTCTCTACCCTGTCCTTGGTCTGTCCAGATACATAATGCCAAGAGTAATGACTCACCCAAAGTTTCCACTATTTATTTAAATCTTATTGTTTCTGTGGCTGTTCCAGGTAAACATGGGAGAAAGAAAAGTGGCAAAAGTTGAAGAAAATCCCTATGGTAAGGAATGGTTTTGAAATGGCCCAAATGCTCTCTTTCTTCTAGAATTCTAGGTGGCAGAAAACTTGTAGGCTGGGTACTGTGCTCCCATCTCCCAACGCAATATGTCAAGGCTAACAGGAAAAATCTACTACTTTCCAGAGGAAAAGGGGCTCAATTTAGTATGTTCTCTGTCATCAGCTCAGATGTTTAGGAGATATTCAAGGTTAATAACACCCCCACCATCTAAACTTGCATTAGCAGTAAGTAGCGAGATTTAGTTTTCTCGGGTTTACAAACACTTACCCACATTACCTTATTTGATCCTTGTGACAACCTTGTAATATAGGTGCTATTGTTATCCCCTTCTTACAAATGAGGATCCTGATGCTGAGATTTTTTAAGGTAATTGCCCAGGTCATAGACCTAGTCCCTAAAGAAGGATTTGAACTCAGGTCTTCCTGGTTCCACAAAGAGAACATTGTGTCACTCAGCTGCATCTGTCAAGTATTATCACTTTTTATTGACTAACAGTAAAAGCATATTTAATACAAGTTCACAATGAAGTTAATGATCAAAATACACATCTATGGACTGAAAGAAAGTAAGAGCTGGAGGGGAGCTCAGAGATAATTCAGGACAGGTAAATTCACTTGACAGATGAGGAAATCAAAGCTCAGAGAAGAGAAGGGATTCAATATTGGAGGTTACATATGGTGTGTAACCAAGTGGCAGAACTAGGTCTAGAGCCCAGAATATGGCAAGGAACATTGCTGAAGGGGGAAAACCTGAGTGGCAACAGCAATTCTGGGTCTCTGCCTGAGGGCACTGAGAAGGAGGGAGAGGAGTCAATTCTGAGTGCTATCTCTAACAAGGAATATTCTTTTGTTAATATTTTCTTTTATTATCTTTTTGTTAAATGGAAAAACTAATCCCCAGAGAGTATACAGATCATGCTGAAAAGATAGATTTGAGGTCCTAGTAATAGTGTTTGCTCCCTGCAGATTCAAGAGAGGAGAGACTACTGCTACAAGAGCCCAAGTTGAGGCTAATCCTGGTGGGGAAAACCAGAAGTGGGAGAAGTGGAACTGGAAACAGTATCCTTGGGGACAATGTGCTTGTATCCAAGCTTGGGGCAGTGCCAGTGACCAAGGTTTGCAGCAACGGGAGCTGGAGCTGGGATAGAGGAGAAATGGATATCATTGACACTCCTGATATCTTTAGCCTAGAAGTGTCTACTGAAGGTCTAATTTCTCAAGAAATCTTGAGAAATGATTACCTTCTCTCCTCCCCGTGGTCCCACATATTGGTCCTGGTGACCCAGCTTGGTCACCATACTAAGGAGGACCAGGAAGCCATGAAGAATGTGAAGGAGATCTTGGGGAAAAATGTTATGAATCACATAGTCATCCTTTTCACTTGCAAGGAAGATCTTGGGGGGGAATCCCTAAAGGAATATATCAATTTCACAGATAATAAGGCCATGAAAGAGCTGGTTATACACTGTGTGGGGGCTGGGTCTGTACTTTCAACAACCGGGCCACAGGGACAGAGCAGGAAGAGCAAGTGACAGAGCTGATGGATATAGTAGAGAGCCTGGTACAGAAGAAAAGGAGCATGCACTATACCTATGAGGTATATATCCTAGGGGAAGAGCTCCAATGGGTCAGCCCAGAGGAGAAGTTCAGAAAATTTGGGGAGAAACTGGCTGAGTTACAGGAAAAGAATAAGAGGTCCACATATCAAGGGCAACAGTCTCCATGAGCCTCAGAGATTTGTATGAATTAAGAAAATCTCACCTCAAACTATGGAAATTCAGCATTGCTACCTTTGGCATCTTCTACCTGCGGGTAATGATCCCCAACTGTCTTTATGACTGGTTGGGCACCAGAAGAGTATTTCGTGACTTGCTGGGCACCACCAGTCATGAATAGCTGCTGGTTTCTAGCATCTTTATTAGTCATCAGGGGAAATTGGTCGGGAGCAATGCCCTCTGAATTTGATCACCTCATGGCTATCACCGTTTTTAAGCATATCTAAAGCATACCCTGAAAAATCTAGCTCATGTCTCATCTCTTTCAACAAACCTTCCCAGTTAGTGCCAGCTCTCATGGTGAAGGAAGCTTAGTGCATTTAAAAGAGCAATGGATTCATAGTCAGATGATCAAGGTTCAATATCTAGTTCTGTCCCTTATATTCTACCTGAATTTACTTACAACCATTTGAGTTCTATTGGTCTCACTTTCCTTATCTGCCAAATGGAGGTGGGCGGGCTAGATGGTTTGTAAAGTTCCTATTAGCTCTAAATCTATGAAATCCCTTTCCTGACTTCCTTTCGTACATAGATCTAGCTGCTGGAGCTGTTTTATATTGCCTGGTTCCACATGTATTTGAGGTTCAAAATCCTCCATTACTCTGCAAAGCTAGGAATGATGCCTTCACCCATAGCTACAATTGGCCACATTTGGACAGCACTTCAAGGTTTTCTCACAACTCTGTGAGGCAAGAAGTGTGAGTGTATTATCCATATTTTTTAGATGAGAAAAAAGACTTAAAGACATGCTCCCTGTAACCCACATGCAAATGTTGGAGCCAGATCTTCCAACTTCACATGTATAGTGTTCTTTCTATGTCCCTTAGCTGCTTCTCTTCCTCTATTTTCCCACAGGCCCCAGAACAAATTAAACATGTAGGAGACAGGCAATAAATGCTAGTTGAATTTAATAGAAACTTATTATTTCTATAAAGGAATGTACTATGTAATTTAAAATCTCTTGGTTGATCATCATTAAATGGAATTGATGATTATGGACACAAATCCAATGTATTTTAGATTCACTGAGAGTAATTTACTGCATCTAGCTTTGTACACTCTGGCAATTCTTATTCCAAATCCCACTTTTAGTAATGAGTCGTGTCCCCAGAGCTGAGGGTAGCTATGCTTCTTCCTCAGGGGAGAGATCTCAATGCTGAGGGATTGAAGGAATGTCTTTCTCTAATGTTATTGGCTCAAGCCTCCATTCTGGTGTGTACTCCCCACTCTCAATTGTCAGTTATAGTTATCAGATTTCTTATATTATTGATGCCCTTTAGTGGTTAGTGCTTCAGTGCTATTTAACAAAGTAACAGAAGTTAGCTTTTATGAAGAAATATTTACTGAGAATAAATAGCAAAGGCAGAAGTTACAAGGCCTTTCTTCCCAATAACTGGGGGGGCACACTCTCCCCTATAACAGCTCTGCTCCTGGGGAGAATGGGCTTAACCTCAAAATAGTTTCTGCCAAACATTTTCACCATGAATGTGGAAGCCAATTGATGAATCATGGTCACTCCCTCTGCTGCATTAGATCAACTCTTATGCCTATCAAGCACTTGTCACTCAGGACTCTGATCCCCATCAGTCTCAGCTGTCTGCAAAATGTGGCATGGACTCCAGCTCACAGACCTTTGGTGGCTGCCTCTCCCAGCCTTTCAATGTTCACAAGGTTGCAGCCTATTCTGAAACTCCTTCACCCAAGAGCAAGAAAACGCAAAGTGGCAAAGAATATGAGTCCCGTAGGACCAGGTGGGGAGCTAGGTAGCTAGCAGAAGGAGGCTACTGTTCCTATTGGATGCCTTCTCTTGGAAATAGCAAGGCCATGTACTCTTTGCTTCATGGATAAGAGATGGGCTGAGATCCTACTCTTATCTAGAGAAGCTCATTGCAGCTCATCCTCATTGTTCACCACCAAGAAGAGGAAAAGAGCTGAGCTGCCCACTTAGCAGGCTTTTGTATGCACTCATATCCACCTCAGCAACATATCAAAAACCAGTCTCTTCACCCTATGCTTAATGGATCAGAAATAGAATACTTGGACATGCTCCAAAATCATGTGGGAAATTAGCCCATGCTGCCCATGCTGGACACACTTACAAGGACTGGGATCTCACTGGCCTATCACCATTACAAAGCCATCAATGGCCTTGCAGCCTAAGATATGTGAATTGAAATCCATCTCCTTCCAAGTGCTGTTGACACATGTGTTCTTTCTCTATGTGTACTCTATGTGTATTCAATATTCCTACTGAGGCTGTGTGTGTCTGTTGGAGAATGTACCCCAGGTTTACAGGCAATATTATGTTTTGTTGCTACTTTTATTACAAAGCATTTAATTAAACATCTTTGCTTTGAATTAATTTGATCGTCTAGCTGACTATTAAAGGTAAACTTATGGTGGTGGTGGTCATAGGGTCATTATCTATAATTTTAGTGGTGTAGACCTACTAAGTACAAGGAACGTGGGCTAGCCATTTGTTGTGTGTTGACAGGTACTACCACGCCTTGCATCAACTTTTATTGTTGTTAGCTTCAGGGCATACAGGGACAAACAATTTCAGTGCTGACTGCTTGTTTTAGTAAATTATATATGTACACATATGTATGTGTATATGTACATATACATACATACATACGTACTATATAAAGTATATAACATAGTGATCATAAGAAGATTTTAGACATGTGTAAATGAGCAAGTCCATTGGTAAGATGGTAAATAGGGGCTGCTTAATACCAAAGATATAATTCCTTAGGGCATAACAAGCCATGCATTTGATATAGAAATATTTTGAATTAAAAAACAGTGAATTTAAAAAAATAAGTTAAAGAAATAATTTCATAGTTTTGGGGGAACTCAATGAAATGTTTTAATGATGAATTTTAATGTTTTTATACTATCACTTTACTTAATAAAATTTTGTTTCCCTATTTTTTAAATAAAAAACTTAATCACCTCTGAAATCAATTTTTTAAAAATTCAATAAAAGTGTTTCAACCTAATAAAAGTGTTCATTTTATTCAAAGCCCCAAATCAGCTTCTCTTAGCCTTGTGTAGACCCAACACACTGGGTAGATTTGTCAGTCTATGGATGGACAAAAACGTTTGCCAAATGGTCTGTTTTGCATGTGTACTCTACTTGTTTTTTCACAACAATGAACAAAAATTGTATTTTAGGACAATTTCTTTTTTATATAATTATCTTATATACTTTTAGTTTTCAACATTCACTTCCCTAAGATTTTTAGTTTTAAATTATCGCCCTCTTCCTTCCCTTCCCCAAGATGGCACGCAATCTGATATAGGCTTTCCTTATATATTCATATCAAACATATTTTCAGAATTGGTCAAGATGTAAAGAAGAATTGAAACTAATGAGAGGAACCATTAGAAAGAAGAAGCAAAGCAAAGCAACAAAAGAAAAGGAGAGCAAATGGTATGCTTCCCTCTCCATTCAGACTCCAGATTTCTTTCTCTGGATGTGGACAGCATTTTCTATTGTGAATCTTTTGGAGTTGTCTTAGATCCTTGCAATGCTGAGAAGAGCTAACTCTACCAAAGTCAGTAATTGCACAATGTGGCTGTTGCTGTGTATAAGGTTCTCCTGGTTCTGTTCATTTCACTTTGCATCAGTTCATGTAAGTCTTTCTAGGTTTTTCTGCAATCATCCTGCTTGTCATTTTTATAGCACAATAATATTCCATCACAATCATATACCACACCTTGTTCAGTCATTTCCCAATTGATAGGCATCCCCTCAATTTGCAATTCTTGGCCACCACAAAAAGAACTACTATAAATATTTTTGTACATGGGGGTCCTTTTGCTGTTTTTATGATCTCTTTGGGATATAGACCTAGAAGTAGCATTGCTGTATCAAAGGGTATGCTCAATTTTATAGCCCATTAAACAAAGTTCCAAATTGCTCTCCAAAAGGGTTGGATCAGTTCACAACTCCACCAACAACATGTAAGTGTTCTAATTTTCCCATATCTTCTGTAGCAGTTATCATTTTCCTGTTTGTCATGTTAGCCAATCTGATAGGTGTGATATGGTACCTCAGAGTCATTTTGATTTGCATTTCTCTAATCAATAATGATGTAGAGTTTTTTTTTCATATGACTATAGATAGCTTTAATTTCTTCCTCTAAAAACTGCCTGTTCATATCCTTTGAACATTTATCAATTGGGGAATGACTTGTATTCTTACAAATTTGATTCAATGCTCTATTTATTTTAGAAATGATGCCTTTATCAGAGACAGTGGCTGTAAAAATTGTTTCCCAGCTTTCTGCTTCTCTTCCAATTTTGGTAGCATTGGCTTTGTTTGTGCAAATACTTTTCAATTTAATGTAATTAAAATCATTCATTTTATATTTCATAATGTTCTCTATCTCTTGTTTGGTGATAAAGTCTTCCCTTCTCTATGGATCTGACAGGTAAACTATTCCTTGCTCTCCTAGTTTGCTTATTGTATCAGTCTTTATAATTTTGGAACAATTTATGAGCAATGTCTTACAAATAATATCTATATTTTAAATGTCCAGTCAAAGGATCAAATCCAGAGACAACTCTCGGTCCCATGCATTCTCTTTCTCTTTGCATTCTCCAGCAGCTCAACTAGTAAGTCAAACATTTCATTAACTTAAGAGAAGACTTTGCATCTCTAGATGCCAGAGTCACATTAACAGAATTTTCTCTCTTTGTCCCCTAACCCTCTAGCCCTGCTCCCAACATATACCTAGGCCATAGGCATCCCCATTTCATCTGAGAGCAGAGACCAAGGAAGGAATGCTGGGTTGTTGGGGAAGGTTCATACTGAAAATCTCCTTCCTGGTTCTCAATGCCTTACAGAATGTATAGCCCAGTGTGGCCATGAAAGACTGATGATGTGAAGGTGAGCAAGCACAGAACTAGCTCCTCCAACTCCTTCCATTTTTAATTTTTTCCCTTTTAAATTTATTTATTTTTAGTATACAAAATTCAGTTTCACAAGTTTCTGAGTTCCAAATTTTCTCCCCCTTCTCTCTCCTTCCCCCTCCCCACTGAAGATGGCATGTAATCCAACATAAGTTCTACATATACCTTCACATTAAACATATTTTCACAATAGTCAAGTAGTAAAGAATAATTATAACCAATGGAATGAACCACAAGAAAGAACAAACAAATGAACTAATAAATAAATAAAAATAAAAGACAGAGCAAATAGTTTGCTTCAATCTGCATTCAGACTCCATAATTCTTTCTCTGAATGTGGATATCTTTTCTCATCATGAGTCTTTTGGAACTGTCTTAGAACCTTGCATTGCTGAGAGGAGCCAAGTCCTTCAAAGTTAGTCATCACAGATACAATGTGTCTAATTGTGTACAATGTTCTCCTGGTTCTGCTCCCCTCACTCAGCATCAGTTCGTATAAATCTTTCCAGATTATTTTGAAGTCTGTCTGCTCCTCATTTCTTATAGCAAAATAGTATTCCATTACATTCATATACCACAAGTTGTTTATCCATTCCCCAATTGATGGGCATCCCCTTGATTTCCAAGTCTTTGCCACCACAAAAAGAGCTGCTATAAATATTTTTGTACATATGGGTCCTTTTTCCATTTGTATGGTCCCTTTGGGAGACAGCCCTAGAAGTAGTATTGCTGGTTCAAAGGCTATGCACATTTTTATAGCCCTTTGTTACAATTTTCCCATATCTTCTCTAGCATTTATAATTTACCTGTTTTGTCTTGTTAGCCAATCTGAGAGGTGAAGTGTGGTATTTAAGAGTTGTTTTGATTTACATTTCTCTAATCAGTAGTGATTTAGATCATTTTTTCATATGACTATAGATAGCTTTAATTTCTTCCTCTGAAAACCTACAGTTCATGTCCTTTGATCTTTTATCAATTGGGGAATGACTTGTATTCATATAAATTTGACTCAGTTCCCTGGATATTCTAGAAATGAGGCCTTTTTCAGAGACACTAGTTGTAAAAAATTTTCCCAGTTTTCTGCTTCCCTCCTAATCTTGGTTGCATTGGCTTTGTTTGTACAAAAACTTTTCAATTTAATGTAATCAAAATTATCCATTTTGCATTTCATAACATTATCTATCTCTTGTTTGATCATAAATTTTTCCCTTCTCCATAAATGTGACAGGTAAACTATTCCTTGCTCTCCCAAATTGCTTATAGTATCAGCCTTTATATCTCAATCATGAACCCATTTTGACTTTATTTTGGAATATGGTGTAAGATATTGGTCTATGCCAAGTTTCTGCCATACTATTTTCCAGTTTTCTCAGCAGTTATTGTCAAATAGTGAGTTCTTATCCCAGAAGCTGGAGCCTTTGGGTTTATCAAACAGTAGATTACTATAGTCATTGACTACTGAGTCTTGTGTACCTATCCTATTCCACGGATCTACCAATCTATTTCTTAGCCAGTAGCAAGTTGTTTTGATGACTGGCGCTTTATAATACAGTTTAAGATCTGGTATGGCTAGGCCACCTTCCCTAGCATTTCTTTTCATTAATTCCCTTGATATTCTGGACATTTTGTTCTTCCAGATAAATTTTGTTATTATTTTATATAGCTCTATAAAATAATTTTTGGTAGTTTGATTGTTATGGTACTAAATAAGTAAATTAATTTAGGTAAAATTGTCATTTTTATTATATTAGCTCAGCCTAACCATGAGCAACCAATGTTTTTCCAATTATTTAGATCTGACTTTATTTGTGTGAAAAGTGTTTTGTAATTGTGTTCATATAGTTCCTGGGTTTGTCTTGGCAGGCAGACTCCCAAATATTTTATACTGTCCACAGTAACTTTAAATGGAATTTCTCTATCTCTTGCTTTCAGGCTTTATTAGTAATGTATAGGAATGCTGAGGATTTATGTGGGTTTATTTTATATCTTGCAACTTTGCAAAAGTTATTTATTATTTCAAGCAGTTTTTTACTTGATTCTCAAGGATTCTCTAAGTAAATCATCATATCATCTGCAAAGAGGGATAACTTAGTTTCTTCTTTGCCTACTCTAATTCCCACAATTTCTTTTTCTTCTCTTACTGCTATAGCTAACATTTCTAGTGCCAAATTGAATAATAAGGATGATAATGGACATCCTTGTTTCATGCCTGATCTTATTGGAAATGCATCTAGCTTATCCCCATTACAAATAATGCTTGCTGATGGTTTTAGGTAGATGCTACTTATGATTTTAAGGAAAATTCTATTTATTTCTATGCTTTCTAGTGTTTTTAATTGGAATGGGTATTGTATTTTGTCAAAAGTTTTTTCTGCATGTGTTGAGGACATATGGTTTCTGCTAGTTTTGTTGTTGATATGATCAATTATGCTGACAGTTTTCCTTATATTGAACCAGCCTTGCATTCCTGGAATAAATCCTACCTGGTCATAGTGTATTATTCTCATGATAAGTTGTTGTAATCTGTTTGCTTATATTTTATTTAAAATTTTTTCATCTTCCAGACAGAAGTCTGTTCTGTTTTAGAGCCGCAAGTCCAAGTGTCCAAGGACTATCTATATTAGTCTTGACCAATCAATCATTCCTCCTTCCCCAATGCCATGTCTTAGTTACTCATGTACAAAGTTGTGTCAATGGGTCAACAAGCCTGAATTGGACAGAAATTCTATTATTCACCTGTTTTGATAGGCCTAAATACTGTAGTGAATCTTAATTTTCTTCAGTGTTGTAGACCCATATCACATGTCTTAAATTGTCTTTCCCAGCAGAAATAGGGAAAACATGTATTACTTGTGCCTCTCCCCTTACCATAAAATGCCAGTGAGGGATGACTTCTTAACATTTTTTTTTCATTTTTTTATGCTGAATTCCAAATTCTCTCCCACCTTCCTGACCCTCCCCACCCATTGAGAAGGTAAGCAATATGATACCCATTATACACATGAAGTCATTTAAAACATATCTTTAAAAATAATGCTTACTTATTTTTAACACTCATTTTTAAATTTTGAGTTTCAATTGATGATTTTATCTTGAAACTCTGATAAATCCCAAGTCCAGAGTAATAGCTTATACTCTTTCCTGTGGGTAGGACAAGGAAGACTATGGCCTCAGTAAAAGAGCATAATTGTATCTGGTTTTTTTTCATCTTATTTCTAAGGCACATAAAAACATCTCACCTGAGGTTGAAACTTTGAATCCTTCAACTCTTGTTAGGAGTTCTGAGTAGTGGAATGTATTCCTTCTTGACTTTGTTTATGTAGCCTGTTGTAATTCACAATGGCTCCCATAAGCAAGGTCTAGAGTGAAGCATTAGACTGCAGAAAGATAAAGAATCCTTGTGGACTACATCCTGACTTTCAAAAAAGCATGTATTGACATTATCTATGTTTTCTTTTATTTTTTTCATTAAAAATTTCCCATTTACATTTAAATCTATTTCATGCCTTCTCTGGAGAGCTGTCAGCTGTGTGCCCCCATGAGTCTGACACCTCTGCTCTACACAACTTCAGTGATCATCAGGATTCTGACAGCTTCTCCTATTTATTATACTTATGTAATCTACCTGATTCATTCCATGACTCTGAAGTCTCTCCTACAATCACCTCCTGTACCTTTTAATTCACACCTGAGTAGTACTGGCTAGTTCCTTCCATATCTTATCAAGACGTCATCAGTTGTCTTCAATGGGCATATCTAGTCCTTCTATAAAACACACAGACACAGACACAGATACACACAGACATACAGACACACAGACAGAGACAGAGACAGACATAGAGAGGAAGAAAGAGAGAGAGAGAGAGAGAGAGAGAGAGAGAGAGAGAGAGAATTATAGATGTGTTTAAAACTGGGACAAAAACTTAATCCTTTAAACTCATGAATCCAAACCATTGCCTCCTTTCTTTCTGCCGTTCCCATTCCATCTTATCCTCTACAATTGGGGTCAGGAAGGCCTGAATTCAGATCCAGCTTAAGATACTTATTTACTAGTTCTGTCACCCTGGACAAGTCAATTAACCTCTGTCTGTCTCAGTTCTGTTATCTGTAAAATGAGGATAATAATAGCATCTACCTTCTAGGATTGTTGTAAGAATCAAATGAGATAACATTTGTAAAAGGCTTAGCATGGTGCCTGGCACACAGTAGGTATTTAATAAATGCTTGTTCCATTCCCCTACTTGTGTGCACTGGCATGATTGTTAATAGAAAGCACACCAGTGGGGGCTCTCAAGCTAAGGTTTGAGAGTGCAATCACAGAACATTAACCCAAAAATCTGTGGAAGCAGCCATCCTCTGGGTACTCAAACCACAAGTGGGAATGCATATTGGGAGAGTAGCCCAGAAAGTGTCCTACACAAAGAAAAAGCAAAAACAGAATCTAAGTTCAAGAAGCTTACATGCTAATGAGGGATACATAAACAGCAGACACATGAGATAAATATAGAATAGATGGAAGGTAAAGTAAAAAGCACTAGCAGCTGGGGGAGACCAGAAGAGCTGAGTCCTGCAATAAACCAAGGATTCTAAGAGTCCAAGGTAAATAAAAACAACATTGCAGACCTGAGGAACATATTGAAAAGGCGCCGGGATGGGAGATTGATACCTTGTGAGGGACAACAAACAGGCCAGTGTGATGAGACCACTGAGACTGCAGAGGAGAGTAAGTAATATGTAAGAAGTTTGGAAAGATAAGAAGGGGCCAGTTTGTGAAGATCTTTAAATACCAAAAAGAGAAGTTTATATTTGATCTGAAAAGAAAAGAGAGCCACTATATTTTTTGAGTAGGGGAGATCGCATGGCTAGAACTGTGCTTTTGGAAACCCATTTTAATAGTTGTATAGAAGAGAGGTGTCAATCCATTGAGGAGTATGAGGTAAAGTCCTCAGCTGAGAAAGTGAGATGGGTGAGTGGTATGGGAATAGAGGAAAAGTTTGGAAACAGCTTCTTTGGAGAGTGAATAGGAATGGGAAGTAAATTAGGGGAAAATAAGAGATTGAATCCCTGCAGGGAGGGCCCAATAGAGAAGATATAACATGAATTTTTAGTGGAGCCAATCAACACAGCTACATGGCATTAATTTACTGCATTCAGTGGATAGAAGTAGAAACATAAGAGACAAATTGTGGGAATAATCTGGAATTGGATTATAACAAGTGGAAGGGAAAGACTTAACAGAAAGAATTGGGTATGGAGTTAACAAAAGGGTCACAGTTGGGAATGGAGAAGTTAATAGCAAAGCAGGGGTGATGGCCTGGGGAAGTTCAGCCCCCTAATTTTACAGTCAAGGAAACTGAGGCCCTGAGAAATTAAATTATTATTCAGGTGGTCACTCAGTTAACAGAACTTATACTCAAACTTAGGTCCCATGACTTTAAATTTAGCAGTCTTTTCACAGGGCTGTGGTGACACATTTATCTATTGTCATCTGTTACCATTTTACTTGGAGTTCAGGAATAACCACTAAAAGGAACAATTTTCCCCCAAAAGCACAGATACCAAAAGACCACCATTATAGAAATAGTTTGTGATGTGTGAGGAAAGAATCCTTCCCCACTAATCCCTTCCTTACCCAGTTGTTGGCCTTGGAGTCTTTCTTGATGATCCATATCTGTACATTGCTGAAGTATCTGGGGGAAATTCAGGCTGTTGAAAACCTCAGCAGAATATTCTATCAGGAAACAGAAGTGACAGAGCGATTCACAGATTTTTTTTAACAAAAGACTCCTTTTTATGTTTCCCAGGCCTCTTATCCCCCAAACATAAAACTTTTAATCACTATAGGGCATTGTGATGTATTTTAATATTAAAGATTTGGCATCATATTAGTTCAACATGAACAAATTGATCATTTCTAATGTATATATGTATGTATATATATACATATATATATGTGTATATATATATATATATATATATATATATATATATATATATACCAATTAAAAACACATTTTAATGTTACATTGAATTCTACTTGAAACCAATTAAGAAGGATATTGATAAGCCTGAGAGTGGTCCAGAGGAGGTGAAGGGCTTAAATAAATGAAGTTTAGGGAAATGGGTATTTTTAGTCTAGAGAAGAGAAGGCTCAAGAGGAATTTGTAGAAACATTTTTTTAACTATTCCAAATATTTTAATAAGAGTTCTCTGGAAGGCATTTAAAACACCAGTTTGTGCGGATAAACTCCATTGGAGAGAGAGAATACAGAACGCAGGTAGCCACGGAGCTGAGGAATTTTCTTGATTTGGGGCAGGATCTGAGAGTCCACCGTTTTCTGATCAGCCTTGCGCTGCTCTGTAATCTCGTATTTCTCTTTTTCTGTGTCAAAAATCTCTCCTTCTTGGTGTCTAGGTTTACGGAGCCTCTTCTTCTTGAAGTAAGCATCAGTAAGATGATTTGGAATTTTTACACCTGAAAAGTTAACCCTGGTAGAGGTGGCAATGACAAATTTCTGATGGGTCCTTCTCAGAGGAACACAGTTGATGGTCAGAGGTCCAGTCACCAGTAGCAAGCCACTAGCCAGCTGCTTCAGGAAAACCACTCGCTTGCCCCTGTGGCGGCCAATGAGCATGATCAGAACAGTGCCTGGCTTGATGCTAGCTCGAAGTCTCCTCACATGCTGGCTGAAGGGCTTTTTGCCATGACTTAGCAGCTTTCTAGGCACATCCTCAGTAGGGTAATACCGAGGCATTTTGCAAATCTTTACCACACGAGTTCCTCCATTTTTATCACCACCAACTGGCTTTGAGATAGTAGCAGGCACCTTCTCTTTCTTTTTCCTTTCAATCCGGGTTTTTGGTGCAGCATATTTCCGCTTGTACATGGCTCTCCGGGAATACATTGCAGACCTGGAGTGTCTACCAATCCCTCGGGCCAGGACTGGGTTCCGACTGCAATGCTTTCGAGGCTTTTTCACCACCTTTTCAGCCACATCTTCCTTTTTGTTCTCTTTTTTTTTTCCTTTTTGACCTTCTTTTCCTTTGGTTCCTTTGGAGGCTTTTTGTCCGCCATCTTGAGCGAGGGGAAAGAGCTAGAAACATTTTTTTTTAAAAAAAAAAGACCTCCTTTTTCATTGCCCTACAAATATTAAGAAATAATATTTCTCTCTATAGCCCTTTCCATTTTTCTACGGAAAATCCACTGGAAAGTGGGTTGGTAGGTAGAGGACAAGAAAGCATTTATTTTTATCATTTTTATTTAATATTTTAGTTTTCAACATTGATTTCCATTAGATTTTGAGTTACAAATTTTCTCCCCATTTCTACCATCCACCCATTCCAAGATGGCATACATTCTGATTGCTTCATTCCCCAGTCAGCCCTCCCTTCTGTCACCCCACTCCCCACTCCCATCCCCTTTCCCCTTACTCTCTTGTAGGGCAGGATAGATTTTTACACCTCATTCCCTATACATCTGGCTTCCCAGCTGCATGCAAAAAACAACTTTTTTTTGAGCATCTGCTTTTAAAACTTTGAGTTCCAAATGCTCTCTTCTCTTCCCTTCCCACCCACCCTCCCTAGGAAGGCAAGCAATTCAACATAGATCATTTTGTAAAACACTTCCACAAAGCTCAAGTAGGCTAACTATATTTCCTTCCACCCTATCCTGTCCCCTTTACTCAATTTTCTCCCTTGACCCTGTCCCTTTTCAAAAGTATTTGCTTTTGATTACCTCCTCCCCTATCTGCCCTCCCTTCTATCATCCTGTTCCAACAATCCGGCTAGCAGCTGATGTGCGGGGTGTAAAATCAACAGCAACCAGCTCACAGGATGCTGCAAAAGCCCAGGTTCTTTTGATCTGCTTTACTAAGGAAATCAACATTAAGGGGTTAACAAGCTTACTTTAATTCAGCATATAAACATCATTCACTTAGTTCAGGGGAAAAAGCCAGCACCCTGAACTTCACAGCAAATACAAACAAATTACAAACATCAACAGACAGCCCAAATACAATTCATAGTTACCAACATCTAAGTTCAGCCCAGGAGCTCATAACAAGAGCCACCACTGCTGTGGGTCAGAGCTCCGAAAAAGTGAAAACTAACTCCTGGTTTTATATCTTTTTCAGGGTCAAGGGTGAGTCACACATGCGACTCACCCATGTGACCTAAAATCCTCACAAAAAAGCAACTTAAACCCACATGGTCTAAGAGCCTCTGATGTCACAAACATGTCACTCAAACCCATGTAAATTAGGCTTTCCCTTGAGGCAAGGAGGTCATCAAGGACTCCTAATTTAATCAAGGAAATAAAGGCCAAACTCTTAGAGGGCACTTGGTTGAACTAAGTGCTAAGAGCCTATTTTCATTGCCAACACACATCCCCCCCCACTTTTTATCCCCTTCCCCTTACTTTCCTGTGGGGTAAGATACCCAATTGAGTGTGTATGTAATTCCCTCCTCAAATTGAATCTGATGAGAATAAGATTCACTCATTCCCCCTCACCTGCCCCCTCTTCCCTTCCAACAGAACTGCTTTTTCTTGCCACTTTTATGTAAGATAATTTACCACATTCTATCTCTCCCTTCTTCCCTCTCTCAATATATTCCTCTCTCACCCCTTAAATTTATTTCATTTTATGAGATATCATGCCTTCATATTCAACTCATCCTGTGCCTTCTGTCTATATATACATGTGTATTCCCTTCAACTACACTAATACTGAGAAGTCTCATGAAATACACACATCGTCTTTCCATGTAGGAATGTAAACAAAACAATTCAACTTTCATAAGTCCCTTATGAATTCCTTCTTGTTTACCTTTTCATGCTTCTCTTGATTCTTATGTTTGAAAGTCAGATTTTCTATTCAGCTCTGCTCTTCTCACTGAGAAAGCTTGAAAGTCCTCTATTTTATTGAAAATCCATATTTTGCCTTGGAGCATGATACTCAGTTTTGTTGGGTAGGTGATTCTAGGTTTTAATCCTAGCTCTATTGACCTCCGGAATATCATATTCCAAGCCCTTCGATCTCTTAATGTAGAAGCTGCCAGATCTTGGATTATTCTGATTGTGTTTCCACAATACTCAAATTGTTTCTTTCTGGCTGCTTGCAGTATTTTCTCCCTGATCTGGGAGCTCTGGAATTTGGGGACAATATTCCTAGGAGATTTCTTTTTGGGATCTATTTGAGGAGGCGATCGATGGATTCTTTCAATTTCTATTTTGCCCTGTGGCTCTAGAATATCAGGGCAGTTCTCCTTGATAATTTCTTGAAAGATGATATCTAGGCTCTTTTTTTGATCATGGCTTTCAGGTAGTCCAATAATTTTTAAATTATCTCTCCTGGATCTATTTTCCAGGTCAGTGGTTTTTCCAATGAGATATTTCACATTGTCTTCCATTTTTTCATTCCTTTGGTTCTGTTTTATAATATCTTGATTTCTCATCAAGTCACTAGCTTCCACTTGCTCCAATCTAATTTTTAAGGTAGTATTTTCTTCAGTGGTCTTTTGGACCTCCTTTTCCATTTGGCTAATTCTGCCTTTCAAGGCATTCTTCTCCTCATTGGCTTTTTGGAGCTCTTTTGCCATTTGAGTTAGTCTATTTTTTAAGGTGTTGTTTCCTTCAGTGTATTTTTCAGTATTTTTGGGTTTCCTTTAGCAAGCCATTGACTTGTTTTTCATGGTTTTCTCGCATCCTTCTCATTTCTCTTCCCAGTTTTTCCTCTACTTCTCTAACTTGCTTTTCCAAATCCTTTTTGAGCTCTTCCATGGCCTAGGACCAGTTCATGTTTTTCTTGGAGGCTTTTGTTGTAGGCTCTTGCACTTTGTTGACTTCTTCTGTCTGTATGTTTTGGTCTTCTTTGTCACCAAAGAAAGAATCCAAAGTCTGAGACTGAATCTGGGTGCGTTTTCGCTGCCTGGCCATATTCCCAACCAACTAACTTGACCCTTGAGTTTTTCAGCGGGGTATGACTGCTTGTAGACTAAGGAGTTCTATGTTCCACGTTTGGGGGGGATGCGCCAGCTCTGCCACACCAGCACTCCTCCTTCCCCAAGAACTCCCAACCCGGACTGAGCTTAGATCTTCAGCAGGCTGTGCACTCCTGCTCTGATCTGCCACTTAATTCCTCCCACCAGGTGGGCCTGGGGCCGGAAGCAACTGCAGCTGTAACTGCCCCACCTCCGATGCCCCCAGGGTGGTGGCCAAACCGCAAACTCCTTCCACTCCCTCGGCTTTTCCCACTAACTTTCTCCACTGTCTTTGGTGTTTGTGGGTTGAGAAGTCTGGTAACTGCTGCAGCTCACTGATTCAGGGCACTAGGGCCCGCTCCGCCCGGATCCTGGTCTGGTTGGTCCACGCTGCTCATGCTGGGCTCTGCTCTGCTTCACTCCCAGCTCCCAGCTCCCAGCTCCCAGCTCCATGTGGGATAGACCTCACCCAGAGACCATCCAGGCTATCTTGGGCTGGAGCCCTGCTTCCCTCTGCTGTTTTGTGGGTGCTGCAGTTCTAGAATTGGTTCAAAGCCATTTTTTATAGGTTTCTGGAGGGACTCGGCGTGGAGCTCATGCTAGTCCCTGCTTTCCAGCTGCCATCTTGGCTCCGCCTCCCCACCCCACCCCCGAGTTTGAGTCTTAATTCGTTTTCACTGCCTGTTCGTGTTCCCAGATAACTACTTGACCCTTGAGTTTTTGTCAGAGTATGCCTGCTTGTAGAGTAGAGAATGCTTTGTCCCAAGCTTTAGGGTCCAAGCACTGCTGTTTTTGGAGCTACTTCTACTCCACCATCACCCCTGGCTCTGTCACAGCAGCAGTCCTCCTCCCCCAAAAACCAAGCAGGGTGCAGTAAGAGAACTTGCCTTTGTGCCCACAAAGCACTCTTTGCACTCCCGCTCTGATCCGCTGCTAGATTCCTCCCACCTTGTGAGCTAGGGACTTGGGAAGCAGCTAATTCTGGAGCTCTGGAAGCAGCCTCAGGAACTTCCTTCTGCTGCCACCGCCACTGCTGCACCACCTCTGCCACCTCCAGGGCTGGTGGCCGGACCGATCTGAACTCGATCCTGCAGTTTCCCACTAACCTGCTCTTTGGTGTTTGTGGGTTGAGAAGTCTAGTAACTGCCATAGTTCAATGATTCATGGCCCTAAGGCCTGTTCTGGCTGGCTGACTCCTGGTCTGGTCTGTCCTGGCGCAGCCTGCCATGCAATAGACCCTTCCCAGTGACCATCCAGGCTCTCCTGGGCTGGAGACCTGTTTCCCTGTTATTTCATGGGTTCTGCAGCCCTAGAATTTGTTCAGAGCCATTTTTACAGGTGTTTGGAGGGATTTGGGGGAGAGCTTAAGCAAGTCCCTGCTTTCCAGCCACCATCTTGACTCTGCCCCCACAAGAAAACATTTTTTAAGGAAATGGATTGAGCTTTATAACTTAGCTCTCACCTCTTTTCAAGTCAACAAGCACTTATTAAGCACATACTATATGTGAGTCCCTGTATTAAGGTCTCAAAATACACAGAGGCCAAAAAATAAAAACAATATTCTCTACTCTTAAGAACCAGGGAACTATGCAGATAACTATGTGCAAACAAGATATATACATGATTAATTCAAAATATTATTAGAGGGAAGGCACTACAATTATGAAGGGCTGGGAAAGGCTTCTTACAAAAGGTGGGATTTTACCTTAGGCTTGGGAAAAGCCAAGGAAACTATGAGTCTGAGATGAGGAGAGAAGTGGTTCCAGACATGGAGGATAGCCAGTGAGAATGTTTAGTCAGGAAGAAGAAACTCATGTGATAGGTACAGCAAGAAGACCAGTTCCAATGGATAACAAAGTATAAGGAAGGGTATGAAGCATAAGAAGATTGAAAAGGTAGGAAGGTGCCAGGTTACATAGAGCTTTGAACACCAAGCAGAAGATTTTAGATTAAATCTGGGAAGTAAGAGGGAGCCACTGGAATTTATTGTATAGGAGGCAACATGGTCAGATCTGGACTTTAGGATGATCACTTTGACAGTTAAATGTAGGATGAACTAGAGTAAGGCAGACATTTGAGGCAGGGAGACCAAGCAGCAGGTTATTACAATAGTCCGGGCTTGAGGCAATGAGGGCCAGAACCAGGATGGCAGCAGTGTCAAAGGTGAGAAGGGATGTATATTTGAGACGTTTTGAAGATAAATTAATAGGATTTGGCAACAAACAGTATACGGAGAGTAAGAGAAAATGAAGAGTCAAAAGTCACACCCAGGTTGTATGCCTGGGAAAGGAGGAGGATATCTTTGACAATAACAGGGAAGTTAGGAAGAAGGGAGGGATTAGAAGGAAAGATGGTTCAGTTCTGATGACGTTGAATTTGAAATATCAGTGGGACATACAGTTCAAGATGTCCAACAAGCAATTGGAAATATGAGACTAAAAGTCAGGATAGAAGTTAGGGCTACACAAATAGCTCTGAGAATCATCTACATTGAGATGATTATTGAAGTTGTGGGAACTGAAGAGATCACCAACAGAACAGTATAGAGGGAGAAGAGAGGAGGTCCAGGACGAAGCCATAATGACCCTCCATAATCAATGGGTAAGACTAGGTAAAGATCCTGCAAAGGAGACTGAGAAGGAGCAGTCAGAGAAGTGGGTGGGTGGGTGGGAGACCAGGGGAAGGCAGTGTCACAAAAACCTAGAAGGAGTGCATCAAGGAGAAGAGGGTGGTCAATGGTGTCAAAAGCTGCAGAGAAGTTAGGAAGAATGAGAAAATGCCCTTAGATCTTACAATTAAGAGATCAGAGATAGCTTTGGAGGCAGCAATTTCAATTGAATGATCAAATTAGAAGCCAGAATGCAGAGAGTTAAGAAGAGAATGAAAGAAAAGTGGAAGCCCCAATTGTAGAAAGCTTTCTCAAGGAGTTTAGACAGAAAATGGAGGACAGATACTTGATGATAGCTGGTGGGGATGGTGGATCAAGAGAAGAATTTGTTAGGATGAGGCAGACAGAATCTTATAAGAATTAAGGAAGCAGTCAGTAGACAGAGAGAAATGAAGATTAGTAAGAAAGTAGAGATGGTAGAGGAAGATCTCTTGGGGGAGACGGGATAAAATGGGATCACTTGAATACGTAGAAGTGTTTGCCTTGACAAGAAGAAGGGCTACCTCTTCATGTAAAATAGGGGTGAAGGAGTGGAAGAAAGCATCTGAGGGATATGGTATGAGAAGTAGTGGGTACTCTCAGTTAATGGCTTCATATGAGGCAAAGATTCTCAGCTAAGAGTGTGTGAAGGGAGAGTCATAGGAGGTTTGGAAAAGATGCTGTTATGAGTGAGATAGTGAGTCAAATAGAGATATTAAAGGATTGCTTTGCTTCCATGAAGGTGTAACACCAATGTTACTAGCAGCTGCTGTGGAGATGTAAGACCAACAACACCAGCACACAAGAGGGCTGCTAGCACAGGATCTTTGATCTGCTTTTCTAAGGAAAGCAACTTTAAAGGGTTTATAATCTCACTTTAATTAAACATATATATCATTCACTTAGTTCAGGGGTAAAAGTCAGCACCCTGAACTTCAAAGAAAACATAAATTACAAGCAGAAATTATATAAACAGAGCAAATAACACAAATCAGCATATGGGGATTCTGTCTGTGATAGCAATACATACATAGTTACCAGAGAGAAAATCACCCACATCTGAGTTTTCAAAGCTGGGGCGGCTCTTTAATGGCTACCCAGAGTCTTATCTGGCAAAATCACAGGAACTTTCTTCCAATGAATGAGCCCCAAAGCAAAACACTAACCTCCAAATATATATAAATATATATATATATGGGAATATATATATAAACTATAGCAATGAATCACTGGTGTGAGAAGGGAATTAAAAAGTTGGAGTAGGTGTGAGGAATGAGTCCTGTTAGGTTATTATTTACCATGGGGATGCAGCCTTAGCGTGTGTTCCCAGGGCCTCAGGCAGATAAGGGTAGCTGGAAGGATATGGGGAAATAGGTGCCCCAGTAGGAGCAAATCAAGTGCTGTGGAGTTTGTAAGCTTGCTTGGAGTTATAAAAAGCCATAGAAGATTCCTAGAGCAAGAGACAATGGTTGTTCAGAAGGTTAGGGAGACAAGATAACTGCTATGTAGTGGTAAGAGTGCTCAGACTATGCATAAAGTAGGATGGATGTTTCTTCAGGGTGTCTGCCTTCTCTCCCACTGAAGTGATCTGGTTATCTACCCATCCAAGAGCTGTCTCTTCTTTACCTGGCCACCTGTAGTGATTGGTACACTAGAACTCATCCTTCTCAGTGGAAAAAGGATTAAGATACCAATGGCACTGAGGAAGTTTCTTTGTTTTAGCTCTTAGAGTGTGGGGAGTGGTCCTAGAGGGAATAGGATGGCAACTAGGTTACTCAACAATTCTGGAATATTAACCAGACTGTATTTTAAGATGTCTTTTCCTTGTTCAAGATTCCTATAAATGTTACCTAAAATTATCTTAAGGTAGAGTCATGTTAGATGTCATGGGAGACTATCAGTTCTCTCTCTCTCTCTCTCTCTCTCTCTCTCTCTCTCTCTCTCTCATAATTCTCTCTCCCCACCCCATGCCCCCTCCCACTTAATGAAACAGTTTCTGCCAGACTTGATCTAAAATTGCAGAATCCACTACTAGTATTAATATTTTTTCAACAGATATCATAATTATATTCAAGTATTTTAAGGCTGCTGTAAGAAGAATGTGTTTGGTTCTGTTTGGCCCTAGAGTGAAGATCTAAAAGAAGTTGCAAAGAGACAAACTAAGGCTTTGTGAGAACTCTCCTAAAGTGGAATGCACTCCCTTGAGAGGCAGAGGCTGCCTATCCTTCAAGATCTTCTATCAGAGGAAGAAGGACCATTCAACCAATGAAATATGTGGAGCAGGCTGATAGGAAATGAATAAGTGGCAATTAGATCATTTCACAACGTTCTTTCTGTCCCTTATCTATTCTAATAGGACTGTTCCCATTCTGTTATTGACCCTTGTTTTTATGGTCAACTGTCAGTTATCCATGGGAATGGGGATAGCATGGATAACTGAACTTCACAGATAAAATAAAAATCCTCCTCCTTGATTCTTTTAGTCAGATCCCTCACAAAACTCTTTGAGCAGAACTTCTGACAAGTAGCAAAATGTACTGAGTGGAGCTTCATCCTCCTCTTTGTTCTTGGTCTCACCCTTCATTAATGGAGGTGGTAATGACTAGTGATCCAACCCAAGGGCAGGCAGGTGGGTGGGCAAGGGAGAGAAGAATGAGGGATGATGGGAGGGGAGGGTGGGCAATAGGTGGATTGAGAGTGGGCTCTCTTCATTCAGGGCACCAATCTCCTTTTTAAAAATGGGTTGTAAAGACTATTTTTTCAAACTTTAAGCTTACCTGTTAAGGCACTTCCTTTCCCTCCCCACCTCAACATAGTGTGTCTATAAAGCCTATATAAAGTCTATAAAGTGTCATTTTAGCATTTTGCAAGGCTATCCAATAATTTGGGAATTCAAAAGAAAAATAACATGGACTTTTTTTTTTTACAAAACTGTTGCATCAAGAGAAATATTGTGTTGCATTTTCTGAAATATGGACAAAGTGCACCTTTCACAATCACATCGAAAAAAGGCCCAAAGACTGACAGTGATGTTGGGGTGAGCATAGTTTTGTAAAAAGAAAAATATCCAATAAGTCAGTGCCCTTTCTGATACTTGTCAAACTTTGTTTTTGCATAAAAGTTGATCCAAACTTACAAAGAAAACTCACAAATCTTCATAGTTCAGAAGAACTGCAATAAGGTCATAAAATGTTTGTCCCCAAGTTTAGATACCCTAATAACTGTGAAAATACAAAATAAAATTGCTCACTAGTATCTGAAGACGTTCAGTCAGGAGATCTAGTTTTCAGAAAAGCATGAATTTAAGCCAAGGTGGGTTTTTTGTGGGTGGGGTTGTTTTTTCTTTAAACTATTCTATACATGACCCTTTCCCACATAAAAAAATAAAGCTGTTGTTGAATTAACATTATTTAAATCTATTGGACTGCTGCCTAAAACTGCAGCTAAGAAAAGTTTTTCCAAATAAAAATGATGTGCCTGAGGCAGTAGGGTCACCCTCTGCCTCACCCTCTGTCAGTAGATGTGTTGATGTGTCCCCTGGTTCAGGAAGGCCAAGTCTGTTGTTGTAGAAGGCCAGGTCCTACTGTGCTTTTCTACAAATTGCCCCCAGAGTTGGAGCTGTGCATCTTAGCTGGCAAAGAGTGAGTGCTGTCAGGCCCCATGGCTGGTTCACTGTTATTGGCCATAACTGCAATTGGGATGTGACTATACTCAAATCTATGGTTCTTACCTCCACTAAGCAACATAGGAGTATTGAAGTAAACATCTCCATACCAAGCTACTGAGCTGGAGAAGGGTTCAAAAAATCAGGCAGCTGAAACAGCCCCCAGGATGAGATGAAGCCATGCTGTAGATATCCAAAGACTGTATATCCGAGTTTGCAATGAAGCTTCATCTTTCTAGGGCTGGAACAGATCCACTTCCTAAACCATCATTAACATAAGTGAAAGAGGAGGATACAAAATTATCCTTGTAGTCTGAACTTGGAAAATAGGTATCACCTGCTTTATTATCCATATTTGTTTTCATTTTGGGGTCATCCTGGGTCTGATGTTGAGCAAAGAGCTGCAACAGAGCAGCCTTCACTCCAGCATGAGGGTCAGTCAATGAAGACCTAGGTGTGGGCACATGCTGCTTTTCTGTCTGACAATTCAGATCTTTTTCAGAAGGGAGCAGTGGCTGCTCTGGAGGTAGGATTCTTGGACATTCTTGTTCTGGCATTAACTCCAACATCCTCATCTCTGAGTGTTTGACATGTTCATCTTGCCCTAAAAAAAAGGAGGGCTGGGTTCCAGAGGTAGATGCATTCCTCCTCCAGTCTTTTTTGAAGATTCCTGCTAAGCTGTTGATTGATCTGTTTGTCTTTCACCAAGTGCTACATTGGTGTTGCCCTGAGATATGAGTTGCATGGTTATCATTTTCTCTGCAACTCAGTCTTAGTGAGTTGTCTATAGCATTGGGAACTTATTTAAACCGGACAAAATGTGACAAAAGTAGGTCTTGAACCTAGTCTTCCTGCTTCCAAGGCCAGCTCCATATCCACTACACCACACTGCTGCCTCTTTTTTTTAACTAACTTTTCAAGGGAATTCCATAATTGACCTACCACCATTGGAAAGTGGACAATATACCTAAGGGCTGAAGTACAAAGGGAATTCTCAAGTTCTCTGACAAAGGTAGATATGGTATGTCAATGTATCACCAGAAGAGGAAAGGAAGACTTTGGAAGGAAGATGGGAAGTAGGGGCAGAGAAGGAGCAAGGCAGCTTTTCTGGGCATCAGTTCTTGCTGCAGTGTTCCAGGTAACCCCATAGTTCCTGGGGCAGTGGGGGAAGGGGAGGGGACATTCAACTTGGTGCCAGCTGTGGCTATGGTTTATAATGTAATATAACAAGAGTTGTCAAACTTTTTGGCATCAGGACTCCTTTACGTTCAAGAGATTATTGAAGATTTCAATAAGCTTTTGTTTCGTGGATTATATCTAGCAATATTTAACATATTGGAAACGATAATGTTTTAGCATTGTTATGAAAATAGTTTTGAATTCAAGGATCCTTTGAAAGGGTCTTGGGATGTGGCTTTGAGCTCCTAGGGATGCAGAGAGGGGCACAACTTATCCATATCTGCCTTTTTATATCATCCCCTGAAAATACTTATCCAGAGGTCATTTGAAGGCCTCAAGTGAGGAGAAGCCCATAAGCTCCAGAGGCAGCCCATTCTGCTCTTAGATAGAATGAGTTTTTAACATTTCCTTACATTGAGCCCAAATCTGTCTCTGGAACATCCACTCATTATTTCTAGTTCTTCCATCTGGGGCCAAGAAAAACTACAAATCTAATGTGTCTTCCACATGATAGCCCTTCAAAACTCTGAAGATACTTATTAGGTCCAACCCAATCCAACCCCAATTTTTTGTTCCCCAGACTAAATAACCTCAGGTCCTCCAACTGATGATCATCTTACAGAATGATCTTGAAGCCATTCCCCATCATGCCACACAGTTGGCTTGAAAAACAAACAGGCAAGGCTTTGAGATCAGCTAGTAGATCCCAGATGGTTATGTATGTGGCTGTTAGGCTATGGAAGCACCAAAACAAGGAGAAGGGGAAGGAGAAAATGAAGTTCAGGCCCACTGCAAATCAGAATTTCACTGCCTGGAAGACATATATATATACACTTGCCAGAATGAGAAGAGTTGTAAATGAAGGAGTGAGTATAATCTCCCATCATCAGACAGGCACCATGTTTTTCTAAATGAATATTATAATGACCAAGGTTTTAGTCTGAGGTATTTTTAGGATCTGTAAGAGACATGCTATTAGATCCCTAAATATTGATATCAAGTAGAAGTTGGGAGAGTGACCTTGGGAGGACAAAAGGAAGCTTGAAGAACCATCAAGATTCTGAGGAAATTTTCTCTAGGATGTTGTTCTGGATTAAGAGGTTCTGTCATTTAACTATGAGGATGTGACTTCAGGAGAACATACTATTGCAGATAACTGGAGCTCTGATCCAAGGCAAGGAACTGACCAGTATGAATGAAAATTAATAAATACTTTTAAAAAATCAACCTCCTGAAACTGGAGAGAAGAGTCCTTGGAAATGGGTGTGATCAGTAGAGAATGGGTCCAGGGAAGGTCCATGGGCAGCGACCATGAAGAACTGCCAAGCAATGGTCATTACCATGGGGAATAAACCAACTCTTGCCCTCAAGACAATCTGAAATTTTATCTGGAAGAGATCTTCCTACATTTGTCTAGAGAATATGACAATGTTCTTTCCCCCAATTCTCCTAATGCCAACACCCCACAGAAATAACTCCCGGAACATGAGAAATGTGAAATTTTATTATTTTAATGCATGTAATCTAGTAGCATGAGAATTAATACATTGAACTACGTTGTCTCATCTTCTGAGTCAATGTCTTTCATTACAGTTTGGTCATTCTGTTTTTACAAATGTCATTATGCACTGATTATGATCTGTACTTGTGTATTGGCAATCAAAATGGACTCTTAGCACTTAATTCAACCAAGTGCCCTTGAAGAGTTTGGCCTTTATTTCTCTGATTAAATTAGGAGTCTTTGATGACCTCCTTGCCTCAAGGGAAAACCTAGTTTACATGGGTTTCAGTGACATGTTTGTGACACCAGAGGCTTTTAGACCACGTGGGTTTAAGTCACATTTTTGTGATGGTTTTAGGTCACGTGGGTGAGTAGCATGTGTGACTCACCCTTGACCATGAAAAAGATATAAAACCAGGGGTTGGCTTTCTTTTTTCAGAGCTCTGACCCACAGCAGTAGTGGCGCGCGTGATTCTGGGCCAGTAATTGTTATTAGCTCCCCGGCTGAACTCAGATGTTGGTAACTATGAATTGTATTTGATTTGTCTGTCAATGTTTGTAATTTGTTTGTATTTGCTCTGAAGTTCAGGGTTCTGGCTTTTTCCCCTGAACTAAGTGAATGGTATTTGTATACTGGATTAAAGTAAAATTGTTAACCCCTTAACATTGCTTTCCTTAGTAAAGCAGATCAAAGAATCTGGGCTTGCAGCATTCTGCGAGCTGGCTGTTGTTGGTTTTACATGCCCACAGCAGCTGCTAGCCAGATTGTTGAAACAACAAGGAAGATTGAATTCTGAGACATTTAGCCAACAGTAATTTCGCGGGAAAGATGACACCATAATAAAAAAAAGTGTTGAACTTGTAGTGAGGAGACTTGCATATTTGAATACTAGCTAGTACATTTGGAAAGTGTATGACAATGAGTAACTCATTTAGTCTTTCTGAACCTCAGTTTCTTCATCTGTAAAATGGGAATGACACCTGCCATATTTTCTTCTTTTTTTAATTTATTTATTTAACATATTTAGTTTTCAGCATTGATTTTCACAAGAGTTTCAATTACAAATTTTCTCCCCATTTCTACCCTCCCCACACTCCAAGATGGTGTATATTCTGGTTGCCCTGTTCCCCAGTCAGCCCTCCCTTCTGTCATCCCACTCCCCTCCCATCCCCTTTTCCCTTCCTTTCTTGTAGGGCATGATAAATTTCTATGCCCCATTGCCTGTGTATCTTATTTTCTAGTTGCATGCAAAAACTTTTTTTTTGGTTTTTGAACATCTGTTTTTAAACCTTTGAGTTCCAAGTTCTCCCCCCTCCTCCCTTCCCACCCACCCTCCCTAAGAAGTCAAGCAATTCAACACAGGCCACACTTGTATCATTATGTATAACCCTTCCACAATACTCATGTTGTGAAAGACTAACTATATTTTGCTCCTTC
Organism: Trichosurus vulpecula; assembly: GCF_011100635.1. Lineage (NCBI taxonomy): Eukaryota > Metazoa > Chordata > Mammalia > Diprotodontia > Phalangeridae > Trichosurus > Trichosurus vulpecula. The sequence goes on along the minus strand of NC_050577.1, from coordinate 94,604,259 downwards.
CTAACCTATCCCCCTTTACTGAATTTTCTTCCTAGACCCTGGCCCCTTTCGAAAGTGTTTGTTTTTGATTACCTCCACACCCATCTTCCCTCCCCTCCATCATCCCCTTCCTTTTTTTATCTTCTTCCCTCTTCTTTCCTGTGGGGTAAGATACCGAATTGAGTATATATGGTATTCCCTCCTCAGGCCAAATTTGATGAGAGCAAGATTCACTCATTTCCCCCTCACCTGCCCTCTTCCCTCCTCCCACTGAACTGCTTCCTCTTGCCACTTTTATTGGAGATAATTTACCCCATTGTATCTGTCCCTATCTCCCTATCTCCCTCTCTCAATATATTCCTCTCTCATCCCTTAATTTGGTTTTATTTCTTTGAGATATCTTCCCTTCATCTTCAACTCACCCTGTGTCCTCTCTCTCTCTCTCTCTCTCTCCATATATATATATATATATATATATATATATATACACACACACACACATATATACATACATACACATTCACTTATAGATATACATAAACATATATATGCATATATGAATATTCCCTTCAGCTACCCTAATACTGAGGTCTCATGAATCATACACGTCATCTGTCCATGTAGGAATGTAAACAAAACAGTTCAACTTCAGTAAGTCCCTTGTAATTTCTTTTTCTTGTTCTTTTTCTTGATTACCTTTTCATGCATCTCTTGATTCTTGTGTTTGAAAGTCAAATTTTCTATTCAGCTCTGGCCTTTTCACCGAGAAAGCTTGAAAGTCCTCTATTTTATTGAAAATCCATATTTTGCCTTGGAGCATGATACTCAGTTTTGCTGGGTAGGTGATTCTAGGTTTTAATCCTAGCTCCATTGACCTCTGGAATATCATATTCCAAGCCCTTCGATCTCTTAATGTAGAAGCTGCCATATCTTGGATTATTCCAATTATGTTTCCACAAAACTCAAATTGTTCCTTTCTGGATGCTTGCAATATTTTCTCCTTGATCAGGGAGCTCTGGAATTTGGCGACAATATTCCTAGGAGATTTCTTTTGGGGATCTATTTTAGGAGATGATCTGTGGATTCTTCAATTTCTATTTTGCCCTGTGGCTCTAGAATATCAGGGCAGTTCTCCTTGATTATTTCTTGAAAGATGATGTCTAGGCTCTTTTTTTGATCATGGCTTTTGGGAAGTCTAATAATTTTTAAATTATCTCTCCTGGATCTATTTTCCAGGTCAGTGGTTTTTCCAATGAGATATTTCACATTGTCTTCCATTTTTTCATTCCTTTGGTTCTGTTTTATAGTATCTTGATTTCTCATCAAGTCACTAGCTTCCACTTGCTCCAATCTAATTTTTAAGGTAGTATTTTCTTCAAGGGTCCATTGGACCTCCTTTTCCATTTGGGTAATTCTGCCTTTCAAGGCATTCTTCTCCTCATTGGCTTTTTGGAGCTCTTTTGCCATTTGAGTTAGTCTATTTTTTTAAGGTGTTGTTTCCTTCAGTGTATTTTTCAGTATTTTTTGGGTCTCCCTTAGCAAGTCATTGACTTGTTTTTCATGGTTTTCTTGCATCCTTCTCATTTCTCTTCCCAATTTTTCCTCTACTTCTCTAACTTGCTTTTCCAAATCCTTTTTGAGCTCTTCCATGGCCTGAGACCAGGTCATGTTTTTCTTGAAGGCTTCTGTTGTAGGCTCTTTGACTTTGTTAACTTCTTCTTTCTGTATGTTTTGGTCTTCTTCGTCTCCAAAGAAAGAATCCAAAGTCTGAGGCTGAATCTGGGTGCGTTTTCGCTGCCTGGCCATATTCCCAACCAACTAACTTGACCCTTGAGTTTTTCAGCGGGGTATGACTGCTTGTAGACTAAAGAGTTCTATGTTCCACGTTTGGGGGGGATGCGCCAGCTCTGCCACACCAGCACTCCTCCTTCCCCAAGAACTCCCAACCCGGACTGAGCTTAGATCTTCAGCAGGCTGTGCACTCCTGCTCTGATCCGCCACTTAATTCCTCCCACCAGGTGGGCCTGGGCCTGGAAGCAACTGCAGCTGTAACTGCCCCACCTCCGATGCCCCCAGGGTGGTGGCCAAACCGCAAACTCTTTCCACTACCTCGGCTTTCCCCACTAACCTTCTCCGCTGTCTTTGGTATTTGTGGGTTGAGAAGTCTGGTAACTGCCGCAGTTCACTGATTCAGGGCGCTAGGGCCAGCTCTGCCCAGCTCCTGGTCTGGTTGGTCTGTGCCACTCACGCTGGGCTCTGCTCCGCTCCAAGCTCCCAGCTCCCAGCTCCGTATGGGATAGACCTCACCCAGAAACCATCCAGGCTGTCTTGGGCTGGAGCCCTGCTTCCCTCTGCTGTTTTGTGGGTTCTGAAGTTCTAGAATTGGTTCAGAGCCATTTTTATAGGTTTTTGGAGGGACTCAGTGGGGAGCTCACGCTAGTCCCTGCTTTCAAGTTGCCATCTTGGCTCCGCCCCCCTAGAATCCACACCTGCCATATTTTCACAAGATTTCTGGGAGCAAAGACTTTGTAAATTTTAAAAAGCTATATAAATGAGTTATCAACATCATCATCACCACCAATACCACCAACACCACCACCATCATCATCATTACTCTTAGTATCATTAACAACCAATGAGAGAATTCTGTAAATTTAAGTAAAGGAATAATGAGACGAGTCATATCATTATAAAGTAGGAACTCTCTGGGCAACTGCAGCCTTAGGCTGATTGAACATTAATATAATTGAATACGATTTCATCTCCTCACCCTTCAACTATCCCTTTGTTAATACAAGGAGATATATGCCAAAAGTGAATGAGAATAGCTAATATGGAATGTTTCTTGATGTCATAAGTAATCAAAATGTGAATGTGATCCAGCATCCAATTGGTGTCTTATTCTCTTCTTTCATCTATTTATTTATTTATTTATTTATTTGTTTGTTTGTTTATTTATTTATTTATTTATATTTTGTTTACTGCACACGGGAGAAAATCTGGAAGTCTTATTCTCTTTTACCAAAAAAATTTATTCTTTTCAATGGATGAAAATCTACTTTCTCTCCTTCCCACCTCTCTTCCCTTTCACCTCTACTGAAAAATAAAGAAAAACAAATACTATTATAAACATATATAGTGAAACTTATTTGCACATTGCCCAAATTTTAAAAAGTGAGATATATCTCAATCTGTACTCTGAATTCATCACCTCTGTAATTCAGAGATAGGCAACCTGTCTCATCATGTGCCTTTTCAAACTGTGATTAATCATCGTGTTGCTTAGAGTTCCTAAATCTTTCAAAAAATTTTTTACAATAGTGTTGACACTGTATAAATTGTTCTCCTAGTACTAATCACTTCATTTTGAATCAATTCTTGTGAGTCTTCCCAGCTTTTCATGAAACTATCCTTTTCATAATTTCTTATAGTACAATATACAATAGTATTTGTTTATATTCATATACAATGATTTCCTTAGCCATTTCCCAACTGATGTGCACTTTCTCAGTTTCCAATTTTTGACACCACCAAAAGAAATGCTATAAATTTTTGTACATCTGGGTCATTCTCCTTTTCTGTTTTTATCTCTTTGGGAGTGTAGACCTAGCAATGATATTGCTGAGTCAAAGAATATGGACAGTGTAATAGCTTTGGTGGCATAATTCCAATTTGCTTTCTAGAATGACTGGCCCAGTTCTCAGTTTCACCAACAGTGCATTAATGTGCATGTTTTCCCACAGCCTTTTTAGCATTTATCACTTTGCTTTTTTGTCAATTTTACAATCTGATAGGTATGAGATGGAATTTCAGAGTTGTTTTTATTTGCATCTCTAAAATTATTAGTAATTTAGGGCATATTTATATAGTTATTTTATAACGTGTTTTTTTTTCCTTTGGAAAATGGCCATTTCCTTTGAACACATCAGCTGGAAAATGGTTCTTATTCTTATGTATTTGAATTAGTTCACTATATATCTTACAAATGAGACCTCTAGTAGAGAAACTAAGAAAGCAGAGACTTGTGTGAGCTCTGCCCCACCCCCACCCCCAGTCCCTCCAAAAACCTATAAAAATGGCTCTGAAAAATTATAGAGCTGCAAAACCCACTAAATAACAAAGGGAAGCAGAGCTCCAATACCCAGGAAAGCCTGGATGGTGGCAGGGAAGGGTCTATCACATGGAGCTGGGAGCAGAGCAGAGCACAGCCTTGCGTGGGCTGCATCAGGACCAACCAGACTGGGAGCAGAGCAGAACAGGCCATAGTGCCCTGAATCAGTGAGCTGTAGCAGTTACCAGACTTCTCAACCCACAAACACCAAAGACAACAGAGAAGGTTAGCGGGAAAAGCTTCAGGGACAGAGTGAAAAGAGTTTGTAGTTCAGCCACCACCCAGGGGGCAGCAGAGGTGGTGCAGCTCTGAGGATAGAACTACAGCTTCAGTTGCTTCTGGCCCCAGGCCCACCTGGTGGGAAGAATTAAGTGGAGGATCAGAGCAGGAGTGCAGAGCCTGCTTAAGATATGAGTCCATTCCGGGTTGGCAGTTCTTGGGGAAGGAGGAGTGCTGGTGTGGCAGAGCTGGCTGTATAGAAATAGCTCTGAAATCAATGATGCATCCCCTCAAACTTGGAACAAAGTACTCTTTACTCTACAAGCAGTCACACCCTGCTGAAAAACTCAAGGGTCAAGTAAGTTGGCTGGGAACATGGCCAGGCAGCGAAAACAGACTCAGATTCAGACTCAGACTTTGGAATCTTTCTTTGGTGACAAAGAAGACCAAAACATACAGCCAGAAGAAGTCAACAAAGTCAAAGAGCCTACATCAAAAGCCTCAAAGAAAAACATGAACTGGTCTCAGGCCATGGAAGAGCTCAAAAAGGAGTTGGTAAAGCAAGTTAGAGAAGTAGAGGAAAAATTGGGAAGAGAAATGTGAGTGATGCGAGAAAACCATGAAAAACAAATCAATGACTTGCTAAAGGAGACCCCAAAAAATACTGAAGAAAATAATACTTTAAAAATAGACTTACTCAAATGGCAAAAGAGCTCCAAAAAGCCAATGAGGAGAAGAATGCCTTGAAAGGCAGAATTAGCGAAATGGAAAAGGAGGTCCAAAAGACCACTGAAGAAAATACTACCTTAAAAATTAGATTGGAGCAAGTGGAAGCTATTGACTTGGTGAGAAATCAAGATATTATAAAAACAGAACCAAAGGAATGAAAAAATGGAAGACAATGTGAAATGTCTCATTGGAAAAAACACTGACCTGGAAAATAGATCCAGGAGAGATAACTTAAAAATTATTGGACTACCTGAAAGCCATGATCAAAAAAAGAGCCTAGATATCATCTTTCAAGGAATTATCAAGGAAAACTTCCCTGATATTCTAGAGCCAGAGGGTAAAATAGAAATTGAAAGAATCCACCTATCACTTCTTGAAAAAGATCCCAAAAAGAAAACTCCCAGGAATATTGTTGCCAAATTCCAGAGCTCCCAGATCAAGGAGAAAATACTGCAAGCAGCCAGAAAGAAACAATTTGAGTATTGTGGAAGCACAATCAGGATAACGCAAGATCTAGCAGCTTCTACATTAAGGGATCAAAGGGCTTGAAATATGATATTCCAGAGGTCAATGGAGCTAGGATTAAAACCAAGAATCACCTACTCAGCAAAACTGAGTATCATGCTCCAAGGCAAAATATGCATTTTCAATAAAATAGAGGGCTTTCAAGCTTTCTCAGTGAAAAGAGCAGAGCTGAATAAAAAATTTGACTTTCAAACACAAGAATCAACAGAAGCATGAAAAGGTAAACAAGAAAGAGAAATCATAAGGGACTTACTAAAGTTGAACTGTTTTGTTTACATTCCTACACGGAAAGATGATGTGTATGATTCATGAGACCTCACTATTAGGGTAACTGAATATATATACACATATACATATATACATGTATATATATATATACATATACATATATACGTGTATATATATATACACATATACATATATACGTGTATATATATAATATATACACATATACATATATACGTGTATATATATAATATATACACATATACATATATACGTGTATATATATATAATATATATACACACACACACACGCGCACACACACACACACACATAGACAGAGGGCACAGGGTGAGTTGAATATGAAGGAATGATATCTAAAAAAATAAAATCAAATTAAGGGATGAGAGAGGAATATATTGAGAGAGGGAGAAAGGGAGAGATAGAATGGAGTAAATTATCTCACATAAAAGTGGCAAGAAAAAGCAGTTCTGCTGGGAGGGAAGAGGGGGTAGGTGAGGGGGAATAAGTGAATCTTGCTCTCATCAGATTTCTCTTGAGGAGGGAATAACGTACACACTCAGTTGGGTATCTTACCCCACAGGAAAGAAGGAGGAAGGAGATAAAAAGGGGGGATGATAGAAGGGAGGGCAGATAGGGGGAGGATGTAATCAAAAGCAAACACTTTTGAAAAAGGACAGGGTCAAGGGAGAAAATTGGATAAAGGAGGATAGGATAGGAAGGAGCAAAATATAGTTAGTCTTTTACAACATGAGTATTGTGGAAGGGTTACGCAGAATGATACACATGTGGCCTATGTTGAATTGCTTGACTTCTTAGGGAGGGTGGGTGGGGAGGGAAGAGGGGAGAGAATTTGGAACTCAAAGTTTTAAAAGCATATGTTCAAAAAAAAAGTTTTTGCAAAAAACTAGGAAATAAGATATACAGGTAATGGGCATGGAAATTTATCTTGCTCTACAAGAAAGTAAAGGAAGAGGGGATGGGGGAGCAGAGTGAAAGAAGGGAGGGTTGACTGGGGAATGGGGCAATCAGAATATATGCCATCTTGGAATGGGGGAGGGTAGAAATGGGGAGAAGATTTGTAATTCAAACTCATGAAAATTAATGCTAAAAACTAATATTATTAAATAAATAATGATTTTAAAAAAAACAGTTGTGAGGAGAGACAGGGTGAAAGGCAAAAGAGAAAGAAAAATAAACAAAAGGAAAATAGGATGGAGGAAAATACATAGTTAGTTGCCATAATTGTAGATTTGAATGGGATGAACTCACCAATAAAATGGAAGTGGATAGCAGAATAGATTAAAAATCTGAATCCTTCAATATGCTGTTTACAGAAACACATTTGAAGTACAGACACATACATAGATTCAAGGTAAGAGGCTAGAGCAGAATCTATTATGCTTCAGCTGAAGTAAAAAAAAAAATAGCAGGGATAGCAATCATGACCCCAGAAAAAGCAAAAAGTAAAAAGATCTAATTAAAAGATATAAGGAAGAAAACTATATCTTGCTTAAAGGTAACATAGAAAATTAAATAATGTCAATACTAAACATATATGCACTCTATGGTATAGCATGTAAATTTTTTTAAAAAAACTTAAATTAGTTACAGGAAGAAATTAAACAGTAGAAATAAAACAATCCTAGTGGGAGACCTCAACTTTCCCCTCTCAGAACTAGATAAATCTTGCCAAAAAAAATAAACAACAAAGAAGTTAAGGAGGGGAATCAAATTCTAGAAAATTTAGGTATGGTAGGTCTTTTAAGAAAATTGAATGGGAATAGAAAGGAACATTCTTTTTTCTCAGCAGTACATGGAATCTACACAAAAACTGACCATGTATTAGGGCACAAAAACTTCACTACCAAATACAGAAAAGCAGAAATGTTAAATGAATCCTTTTCAGATGAGAATGTAATAAAAAATTACATTCGGTAAAGACAGTGAAAGGGGAAATAAAAAATTAATTGAAGCGAATCTATTCTTAAAGAACAAATTATAGAAACAACAAGTAATTTCATTATAGAGAATCACAATAATACAATATATCACAATTTATGGGATGCAGCCAAAGCAGTACTATGAGGGAAATTTACTTATCTCAATGCTTATATTATTAAAATGGAGGAAGAGTAGGTAAATAAATTTGGTATACAATTTAAAAACTTGAAAAAGAACAAATTAAAAATCCCCAATTAAACACCAAACTGGAAATCCTGAAAATCAAAAGAGATTAATAAAATTGAGCATAAGAAAACCATTGAACTAATAAATAAAAGCAGAAGCTGGTTTTATGAAAAAAATAAACCACTGGTTAATTTGATTTTAAAAAGGAAAGAAGAAAGCCAAGTTACCAGCATCAAAAATGAAAGGGCTGAATTCACCAACAATGAAAAAAAAAATCAAAAGAACTATTGGGAGCTATTTTGCCCAATTACATGCCAATAAATCTGACAATGTAAATGAAATGGATGCATATTGACAAAACTATAAATTGCCCATATTAAAAGAAGAGGAAATAGAATACTTAGATAACCCAATCTTAGAAAAAGAAATTGAACAAGCCATCAATGAACTCCCCAAGGGAGAAAAAATCTCCAGGGTCAGACAGATTCACAACTGAATTTTACCAAACATTTAAAGAACAATTAATCCCAATACTATATAAATTATTTGGAAAAATAGGTAAAGAAGGAGTCCTACTGGTCGCAGTTGTCTCAGACACAATGGCTTCAAGGTTACTGTGGGGAGCCGGGGCACTGGTGGTCCAAGCCTTGAGGGCCTCTGGCCCCGTTTGGGTGGCCGTTCGCTCCATGGCGACCAGAGGAGGTATCCCTTCTGATGAGGAGTAGGCTACTGGCTTGGAGAGAGAGATTACGATTGCTTCAAGGAATGATTTGGATCCATACAATATGCTAGCCCCAAAGGCAGCTGCAGGGACTAAGGAGGAACCCAACCTGGTCCCTTCCATTGATGACAAGTGAATAGTGGGCTGTATCTGTGAAGAAGACAACAGTGCAGTCATCCGGTTCTGGCTTCACAAAGGCAAGACACAACGTTGCCCTAACTGTGGAACCCATTACAAGCTGGTACCCCACCAGTTTAGCCACTGAGTCCCTGAACTGGTTTACTTGATTTGTATTTTCTTCCCTCCAATAAAAGACTAGCCATTTCCCTGGCTCTCCCATAAAAAAAAGGAGTCCTACTAAATTCCTTTTATGCCACAAATAGGGTGTTGATACCTAAAAATATTAGCAAGGAGTTTATAGCAATATTTGAGGAATATAGACAATGATTTATATGAGGATTTATATGAGGAATGTAAGGCTGATTCAATATTAGGAAAACTATCAACATAATTGATCATAACAATAAAAAACCAATGGAAATCATATGATTATCTCAAAAGATGTAGGAAAAGTCTTTGACAAAATACAACTATTCCTATATTAAAAAAAAATACTAGATAGCATAGGAATATATGGAGCTTATATTAAAATGATAAGCAACATTTATCTAATCTAAGCAAGCATCATCTGTAAAGGGGATGAGCTAAAAGCCTTCCCAGTAAGACCAAGAGTGAAGCAAGGATGCACGTTATCACCACTATTACTCTATATTATTCTAGAAATTCCAGCTATAGCAATACGAGAAGAAAGAGAAGTTGAAGGAATTAGAATAGGCAAGGAGGACAAAACGATCACTCTTTGTAAGTGATAGGATGGTATACTTAAAGAATCCTAGAGAATAAGTTTAAAAACTAATTGAAATAATTAACAACTTTAGCAAAGTTGCAGGATACAAAATAAACCCACATAAATCATCAGCATTTATATATATTACCAACAAAGTACAGCAGCAAGAAATAGAAAGAGAAATTCCAGTTAAAGTAACTTTGGACAAGTAGAGAATACTTGGGAGTTTACCTGCTAAGACAAATTCAGGAATTATATGAACACAATTACAAAACATTTTTCACACACAAAAAATTCATCTTGAAAAATTGAAAAAATGTCACTTGTTCATGGGTAGGCTGAACAATATAATAAAAATGACAATCCTATTTAAATTAATCTATTTACTTCATGTCATACCAATCAAACTACCAAAAATTATTTGATAGAGTTAGAAAATATAATTTAAAAATTCATCTGGAAGAATATAAAGTCAAGAATATCAAGGGAATCATGGGAAAAAATATGAATGAAGGTGGTCTAGATAAAGAAATGGAAGTGCCATTCAAAGAAGCTTTTGTCTCATACAAAATCTCAAAGTAATTATCAAAACAATCCAGTACTGGCTAAAAACAAGGCTAGTGGATCAGTGTAATAGATTAGGTACACAATACATTGTAGTAAATGACCATAGCAATCAAATGCTTGATGAACACAAAGATCCAAGCTGTTGGGACAAAAACTCATATTGACAAACACTACTGGGAAAACTATAAAACAGTACATACCTATGTATACTATATATATAGTACATATACTACATATACAGTATATATACTATATATACAGTATATATAACTATATATACTATGTATACAGTATAAAACTATAAAACAGAAACTAGGTATAAAAGAACATCGCACACTGCATACCAAGATAAGATCAAAATGGGTCCAAATTACACTTAAAGAGTGATATCATAAGCAAATTAGGAGAGAATGCAATAGTTTACCTATCAGATCTATGGAAAGGAAAAAACTTTGGGAAACTAAAAATATAAGGAACATTATAAAATGTAAAATACATAATTCTGATTATATAAAATTAAAAAGTTCTTGCACAAATTCAATGCAACAAAAATTAGAAGGAAAGCAGAAAACTGGGAGAAAAAATTGACAGCAAAGATCTCTGATGAAGATCTCATTTCTCAAATATATAGAGAAATGATTCAAATTTATAAAAATACAAGTTATTCCCCAATTGATAAATGGTTAAAAGATATAAACAGGAAGTTTTCAGACAAAGAAATCAAAGCAATCTATTATCATATGAAAAAAATTAAATCACTGTTAATTAGAGAAATGCACATTAAAACAACTATGAGATACTACCTCACACCTATCAAATTGGCTAATATGACAGAAAAAGGAAAATGATAAATGTTGGCACAGATGTGGGAAAACTGGGACACTAATGCACTATGGGTGGGGTTGTGAACTGATCCAACCATTCTGGAGAGCAATTTGTAACTATGCCCAAAGGGCTATAAAATTGTGCATACTCTTTGATACAGCAATATCATTGTTAGGTCTATATCCCAAAAAGATTAAAAGATGGGGGAAGGGGGACAGAGCCAAGATGACACTGTAAAAGGAAGGAACTACTGGAGTTCTCTCACAAATTCTGTAAGATACATCTAAAAAAGTGAATCTGAGAAGATTTGAGACAGAAGCCACTAGTAGACTGAGAGGAGCAGGAGCGCCAGGCACAAGGAATGGCACCAGACCACACCAAATGGGAAAAGCAGAGGAACCCAGCAAGTGCGCTCGTCTGGGAAAGCAGTGGAGTGAAACACGGGAGCAGAAGCAGGCCCAGGGCGGAAGTACAGGCTAAGGTGGCAATAAGGCCCCAGGCCTCTCAGCCCAGGATGGGAGTCTGTCGAATCTATGAGAGACACCAGCACAGAGCCTGTGGCCACAGGAGCAGCTACCCTGGAGGCCCCCAACCCCCAGCTTAAAGGTTTGAAACCCCACCTTCTTGAACTTCTGGGAGCCATGATGGCCAGGTAAATCGTCTCTCCCTCCCTCCCTTCTTCACCCAAAGAATACTCCTTCAGGAGAAACAGAGGAGCCAGAAGTGGGGCTTCAGTAGCCTTTTAGTGAGAGAAGTTGGGGAGAGGGCCATTCTTGTGGTGGTAGAAGGAGAACAGTGCAGGAAGAGAGGTGTCCCAGGAGGCCACACCTCAGCAGAACAATGAGAATTACTGAACCCCAGGGGGTCCAAGAAGGGAATAAGATACTCTGATATGTAGAGAAATCAAACTTGTCCTACAGGCAGTAGGAGGGGAAAGGGGAAAGAAAAGGGAGGGTGTGGTCAGAAGGGAGGGAAGAAGTAGCAAGGGGGAAAAGGTAAGATAAGGGAGAGGAATCAAGAAGGAGGGTAAACTGAGGAAGGCAGTGGTCAAAAGCAAAACTCTTTTGAGGAGTGGAAGGGAGAAATAAAAGAACAAACAGGAGAAATAAGATGGACAAAAATACACAGATAGTAATCATAACTGTGAATATGAATGGGATGAACTCTCCCATAAAATGGAAATGGATAGCAGAATGGATTAAAAACTATAATCCTAAAATATGTTGTTTACAAGAAATACATTTGAAAAGGGGGGATACACACAGGGTAAAGGTAAAAGGCTGGAGTAGAATATATTGTGCTTCAGCTAAAGTAAAAAAAAAAAAAAAGCCCGGGTAGCAATCCTAATCTCAGACAATACAAAAGCAAAGATAGATCTAATTAAAAGAGATAAGGAAGGACACTATATCCTGCTAAAAGGTACCATAGACAAGGAGGCAGTATCATTATTTGACATATTTAACATAGCCAAGTGGAATAGCATGCAAATTCTTAGAGGAGAAGTTAAGGGAGTTACAGGAAGAAATAGACAGCAAAACCATACTAGTGGGGGACCTCAACCTCCCCCTCTCTGAACTCAATATATCTAACCTCAAAATAAACACGAAAGAACTTAAGGAGGTGAACAGAATTTTAGAAAAGGTGATATGATAGACCTCTTGGGAAAACTGAATAAGGATAAAAAGGAATATACGTTTTACTCAGTGGTATATGGCACATACTCAAAAATTGACCATGTACTAGGGCATAAAAACCTCATAATTCAGTGCAGAAAGACAGAAGTACTCAATGCATCCTTTTCACACCATGAAGCAATAAAAATTATATGTTATAAAGGGCCATGGAAAGATAGACTAAAAACTATTTGGAAACTAAATATTCCAATCCTAAAGAATGAATAGGTCAAACAACAAATCATAGAACCAACAAATAACTTCATTCAAGAGAATAACAACAATGAGACAACATACCAAAAAGAAAGCAGTTCCTGGGGGAAGTTTTATATATCTGAATGCTTACATGAATAAAATAGAGAAAAAGTAGATCAATGAATTAAGCATGCAACTGAAAAAGCTTGAAAAAGAACAAATTGAAAATCACCAATTAAATAACAAATTAGAAATACTGAAAACCAAAGGAGAGATTAATAAAAATTAAATTAAGAAAACTACTGAACTAATAAATAAAACTAAAACTTAGTTTTATAAAAAAAAAACCAATAAAATTGACAAACCTTTGGTCGATTTGATTAAAAATAAGAAAAAATAAAAGCAAATTACCACTACCAAAAATAAAAAGGGTGAATTCACCTCCAACGAAGAGGAAATTAAAGCAATAATTAGGAATTATTTGTCCAATTGTAAGACCCCCAAAAATTGACAATCTTAGGGAAATGGATGACTATTTACAAAAATATAAATGGCCCAGGCTAACAGAGGATGAAATAAAATCCTTAAATAACCACATATCAGAAAAAGAAATTGAGCAAGCCATCAATGAACTCTCCAGGAAAAAATCTCTGGAGCCAGATGGATTTACAAGCGAATTCTATCAAACATTTAAAGAACAATTAATTCCCATGCTTTATAGACTATTTGGGAAAATAGGTGAAGGAGTCCTACCAAATTCTTTTTATTACACAAATATGGTACTCATACCTAAACCAGGAAGAGTCAAAACAAAAAACAAAATTATAGGCCAATTTCCCTAATGAATATAGATCCAAAAATTTTAAATAAAATATTAACAAAAAGATTACAGCAGCTTTTCAGGAAAATCATATGCTATGACCAGGTAGAATTTATTCCATGAATGCAAGGCCGGTTCAATATTAGGCAAACTATCAGCATAATTGATCATATCAACAACAAAACTAGTAGAAACCATATGATTATCTCAATAGATGCAGAAAAAGCTTTTGACAAAATACAACACCCATTTCTACCAAAAAACACTAGAAAGCATAGGAATAAATGGAGCCTTCCTTAAAATCATAAGTAGCATCTACCTAAAACCATCAGCAAGCATTATATGTAATGGGGATAAGCTAGATGCATTCCCAGTAAGATTGGGCATAAAACAAGGATGTCCATTATCACACCTATTATTCAATTTGGTACTTTAGCAATAAGAGAAAAAAAGAAATTGAAGGAATTAGAATAGGCAAAGAAGAGGCTAAGTTATCACTCTTTGAGGATGATATGATGATATACTTAGAGAATCCCAGAGAATCAAGTAAAAAATATTTAAAATAATAAATAACTTTAGCAAAATTTCATGACATAAATCCTTGACACTCCTACATATTTCTAAAGAAGCCCAACAGCAAGAGATAGAAAGAGAAATTCCATTTAAAGTCATCGTAGACAATGTAAAATATGTGGGAGTCTACCTGTCAAAACAAACCCAGGAACTATATGAACACAACTACAAAACACTTTCCACACAAATAAAGTTAGATTTAAATAATTGGAAAAACATCAGTTGCTCATGGGTAGACTGAGCTAATATAATAAAAATGACAATTTTACCTAAATTAATTTGTTTATTTTGTGCCATACCAATCAAACTACCAAAACATTATTTTAGAGAGCTAGAAAAAATAATAACAAAATTCATCTGGAAGAACAAAAGGTCCAGAATATCAAGGAAATTAATGAAAAGAAATGCTGGGGAAAGTGGCCTAGGCATACCAGATATTAAACTGTATTATAAAGCAGCAATCATCTAAACTACTTGGTACTGGCTAAGAAATAGAGTAGTGGATCTTAGCTTGGAGGCGGCAGCACCAGGAGTTCCTTGAAGCCTCACCATGCCGCCCAAGGACGATAAGAAGAAGAAAGATGCCGGAAAATCGGCCAAGAAGGACAAAGATCCCGTGAACAAGTCTGGGGGCAAAGCTAAGAAGAAGAAGTGGTCCAAGGGAAAAGTTCGAGACAAGCTCAACAATCTGGTTCTGTTTGACAAAGCAACATACGACAAACTCTGCAAGGAGGTCCCCAACTATAAACTCATCACCCCTGCAGTAGTCTCAGAGAGACTGAAGATCCGGGGTTCTCTAGCCCGAGCAGCCCTCCAGGAACTGCTTAGTAAAGGTCTGATTAAGCTGGTTTCCAAACACAGAGCACAAGTGATATATACCAGGAACACCAAGGGTGGAGATGCTCCAGCTGCTGAAGATGCATAAAATGATACAAGGCGCCGAACAGCCCTCTTCTGGGTCCGGCACTGCCTGAGGCTGAGTTTGATTCAGGAAAAATAAATGTGTCTAGAATTCCATGCCTGCCTGTCCCTTCCCATCCCGCAGACCCCCACACCCGACAGAGTGGCAGCTGAGCTGTGCTGCCCAATATGCGGAATCCCTCCCTTACCCCCCGGTAACTTCCAACCAGACTTAGGAAGCTGGTGATGCCCCTCCCTGCTCAGGGCTCAATGCTATCTATGTTGAGCCCCCTCTGCCAGTCACCACTATCCTGGCCAGTCTGATGCCCTGGAAAGCCAAGGCGCCTTCAGTTGCAGGGTTCCAAGCAGAACAGAAGTCCATGTGTTCTTAAGGAGGTGAGATGCTGGGGAGCTCAAAGCAACTCAGAGACCAGCCATGGTGGATACTGCTCTGGAGCCTCCGTTGGAAACCAACCTCTAAGACAGACTGTACCACCTCCTGCCGGCTGCGTTCCACCTCTCGAATCTGGGCTGCCATCTGTGGGGGTGTTGGTGCAGGGAAGATTAAGATGCTGTCTAGGGCACAGGGAGCTCCAATTCCTATAACCTCAGCCTAACTTACCTTTTGAATCATTTCATCTTCTTTTTCCTCATAGGAGTCCAGGGCCTTTACCATAGATTTCTTGAATCTAGAAAGGCAAATTACAGGAACGGGAGAACCAGTCATTCTGCTCTGGGGGGCACAGCCAAGTGACCTGTTCTCCAAGGTTCTGGCCATACAGAATCCCCAGTCAAAAGTAAAAATCCTGTTTCCTTAACCAACCTACACATCTTCTCAAACACCTACTTGGCTCCATCCCCAAATCTGTGCTGCTAAGCAGTCCTCTCCCTCAGTTACTTGTCTAATCTCTCCCCCAATTGCACACTTTCCCAAACCAAATCCAGAGTTTGCACCCACTATCCTGGCATCCTTGATTATCATGCCCTTTTCCTTCCAAAAAAAAACCCCCCAAACTCAGGCTACTTAATGAAAATATGGGGGATGGGAAGAGACAGAAGTGTTCAGTTTTGCGTTTCCCACCAATCTGATGTTTAGTCAACAGGGAAGTAAAATCATTTGAGGAAACATAATCTAGCATTTCCTTCTACCTTTTTGTGGACTGCACAGACCAGCTCCAGCTGGTAGTATTTCCTTCACTGTGCAATTAGCAAGACCAACTAGAAACCTGGTTTCCTATAGTTTCAGGGTCCTGAGTCTGACACAAAACCCCCTTGTTTACCTTCCCTTTCCTGCGCCCATGGCTGGTTTGACTACACCAGATGGTCTGTTTTATGAGTAGCTTTGATAAAAGCTGCTTTTCACCTCAGCTGCCTGAGATGGCCATCACCCATCACTTCCTCTTAAGCCAGCCCAGTTTGGCTTCATTTTTCTAGGTGTTCTCAAATTCCATTTACTGAGAATCTGGTAATAGGTCTGCCCCCTCTCTAGCGTGAACAGCCTCTAAGGATAGATCTTGATTTTATTCCATTTAGCCATGATAGAGAAGTGACAGATTTGAAGCACAGACTGACACATTTTTTTTTGATATGGCCAATGCAAGCATTTGTTTTGTTTGATTTTTCATGTTTCAACACCATGTTTATAATGGATTTTGTTTTTCCTACTTTCTCAATGAGGGATGGGAGGGAAAGAAGGCAGATCTTTGTGAAAATAAATTTTTAAAAATTGGCAAAAAAAAAAAAAAGAAATAGAGTAGTGGATCAGTGGAATAGGTTAGGTACACAAGAGTCAGTAGTCAATGACTATAATAATCTACTGTTTGATAAACCCAAAGACTCCAGTTTTTGGGATAAGAACTCAGTATATGAAAAAAAACTGCCAGGAAAACTGGAAAAGAATATCGCAGAAAAACTGGGCATAGACCAATATCTTACACCATATTCCAAAATAAAGTCAAAATGGGTTCACTATTTAGATATAAAGGCTGATGCTATAAGCAATCTGGGAGAGCAAGGAATAGTTTACCTGTCAGATTTAAGGAGAAGGAAAAAATTTATGACCAAACAAGAAATAGAGAGCATTACAAAATGCAAAATGGATAATTTTGATTATGTTAAATTGAAAAGTTTTATATAAACAAAGCCAATGCAACCAAGACTAGGAGGGAAGCAGGAAACTGGGAAAGAATTTTTACAACCTACATCTGATAAAGACCTCATTTCTAAAATATACATAGAACTGAGTCAAATTTATAAGAATACATGTCATTCCCCAATTGATAAATGGTCAAAGGATATGAACTGGCAGTTTTCAGAAAAAGAAATTAAATATATCTATAGTCATATTAAAAATACTCTAAATAACTATTGATTAGAGAAATGCAAATCAAAACAACTGTTAGGTACCACATGTCACCTGTCAGATTGGCTAACATGACAAAACAGGAAAATTATAAATGCTAGAGAAGATATGGAAAATTGGAACACTAATGCATTCATGGTGGAGTTGTGAACTGATTCAGCCATTCTGAAGAGCAATTTAATAACTATGCCCAAAGGGCTATACAAATTGTATACCCTTTGACCCACATCTAGGGCTGTATCCCACAGAGATCATAGAAATGGGAAAATGACCCATATATACAAAAATATTTATAGCAGATCTTCTTGCAGTGGCCAAGAATTGGAAATCAAGGCAATGCCCATCAATTGGAGAATGGCTGAACAAGTTGTTGTATATGAATGTAATGGAATACTATTGTGCTATAAGCAATAATGAGCAGATAGGCTTCAGGATAACCTGGAAAGACTTAAATGAATGGATGCTGAGTGAGGGGAGAAGAACCAGAACATTGTACACAATTAAAGACACATTGTATCTGTGATGACTAACTTTGATAGACTTGACTCCTCTCAGCAATGCAAGGTTCTAAGACAACTGCAAAAGACTCATGTTGGGAAAAGCTATTCACATTCAGAGAAAGAATTACAGAGTCTGAATGCAGATAGAAGCAAACTATTTGCTCTCTCTCTCTTTTTTTGTATTGTTTTGTTCATTCTTTGTCCTGGTTCATTCTATTGGTTATAATTCTTCTTTACAACATGACTAATGTGAAAATATGTCTAATGTGAAGGTATATTACAGCTTATATCAGTTTGTATGCCATCTTGGGATGGGGGGAATATGGAAATCTAAAGCTTGTGGAACTGAATGCTATAAACTAAAAATAAATTAATCCATTAAAATTAAATTAAAAAAATAATAAATGGGGGGAAAAGGCATGGGAGCAAGCACACAGCCTTGTTTCACTCCACTGGTGACTGAGAAAGCTCAAGAACATCATCCATCATCCAGAACCCAGGCAAGCATGCCATAATGAAATTGACATACATTTCTAATGAACTTCTCTGGGCAACCAAATTTTGACATAATTTTCCATAAGCTCTCATGTATCAAAGGCCTTAGTCAGATCCACAAATGTTGTGTACAGATCTCTGTTCTTGCATTTTTCTTGGTGTTGTTAGGCAGCAAACACCATGTGGACCATTTCTTGGCCCTTTCTGAAGCCACACTGAATCTCAGGTAAATAACTATGTTCCAAGTGAAGGATCTGTCTGTTAAGGAGAACTCAAAAGAATATTGCCAGCAATGACTAAGAGAGAGGAACCCTCTCCCTCTGTGATTGTCACAGAATAATCTGTTTCCTTTACCTTTATAGAGATGGGCGATGGAGACATCCTTGAACTCCTAAGAGATATAACCCAGAAAATTTCAATCAGCTTTTGTATGAGCAATGAACCTCCCACCTTGTAAATCTCAGCTGAAATAGAATCAGCACCAGAGGCTTTGCCACACAAAAGGAGCCTAATTGCATTCAAAACATCTCCTTCAGTTGAATTTTAGTTAGACAGAGACTGACTTCAATCTGAGGTATGGAGTCAATGGCTTCAGCATTGATTGATGACAGTCTGTTGAGAACATAATGGAAGTGTTCAGTCCATCTCTCTATGATTGTGTCCTTATCACTAATCCATGCGGCTCCATTAGCACTCAGCAGTCGAGATGCATCACAGATCTTTGACCCATAAATAGTCTTCAGGTCATCATACTATCAGCATAAAAATGCATTTCATCTGCCTTCTAACTGAGCCTAAAATCGAACATCTCTCTAAGTTTTGCTTGTACTTTACTTTTGATGGAATTAAATGCTGCCTTCTTAGAGATGGATAAACTATCCTGATGGTAAACTCTGTGAAGTTTTTGTTTTTCATTTAGCAGCTTCTGAATTTTCCCATCATTTTCATCAAATCGGTCTTGATGTTTGTGAGTGTTCTGACTCAGATGAGCAAATGCAGTGCTGTATACCAAATCTCTGAAAGTTGCCCATTCCTTTTCTGCTCCACTGTTGCCAACTGTGTGTTGGCTCAACTTTCCTTCCATGTTACCAACTGTTCCCACTCAGAGAAGCACTCTAATCTATTGACATTAATTCTTCTGCTAGTCATTTTGCCTTTGGGCTGCTGCTTTTGTTGAATGCAAATATTTAGCTTGTAGATCATAAGTCTATGGTCAGTCCAGCATTGTGCACCATACATTGCCTTCATCACTCTGTCTCTTCTCACAATCACATAGCCTATTAAATGCCAATGTTTGTTGGAAGGGTGCATCCACAAAGTTTTATTGCATTTAGGTAAATGGAAGACAGTGTTGGTGATGAGAAGGTCATGAGATACACAAGCCTTCAGAAGTAAGTGACCATCACTGTTGCTGTTTCCAACTCCATTCTTCCCAAGGATTCCCTGCTGTGTCTGGTAGTCTGAGCCTACGTTTGTATTAAAGTCACCCAGAATTATAAGCTTGTCCTCTTTTGGCAAATTGATGATAAAGTTCTCCAGGTCTTCATAAAATTTTTCTTTGACTTCATCAGGGTTCATCATGGTGGGAGCATAGGCAGTGATGATGGTGGTGTGGCATTTTCCTGCAAATTGCATTGCCATGAGCTTGTAGTTCACTCCTCTTCCATAGGCATACAAGCTTGTTAACTAGATTAGTTTGATTGTGAAATCCACACCAGCTTCATAGCACTCCCTTTCACTGAATTCACTACAGAAAAAATGTGTATCCAGCTTTGACTTCAGTAATCTGGCTTTCATTTATCAGCCTTGTTTCACTCAGAGCTGCTATTTGGATGTGATACCTGCTGAGTAAGCATAAGAGCTGTAACTCTTTCAGGTCTACAGGATTTTGTATTATCTATAAGTATGTGTAGGACCCACATTAGGGACCCAGAAGCTGAGGCTGCAGTGGAGGCTACATGGGACTGTGAGCATAGGAGTTCCTCCTGTTAGTTATTATGGCTCAGGAAGCGGGGAGGGAGAGCCCTACTACTACTGAAATCATTACTGTCTTCCTAATCATACAGGCCTATAACCAATGTCATCTTTAGCTCTTCACTCTCACTACTGATATCCAACCTCATTTTTACCTTCACAACATCTTTTCTATATATCCCCTTATCTCCATTCATTAAGTCACTATCCTAGTTCAGAACCTCACCAATTCTCACCTAGACTACTACAGTAGCCTTCTTATTTGGCCTTCCTGACTTAAGTCTCTTTTCACTTGAATTCATCCTCCTCCAAATTACTAAAGTGAGTTTTATAAAATTTAAGTCTATGTCACTCCCCTACTCAATAAACTCTAGTTTAAATGGCTCCCTATTGCCTCTGAGGTGAAATATAAAATTCTCTATTTGGTATTAAAAACTTTTCACACTTTCACCCCTTCCTATCTTTCCTGTGTACTTTATTCCCTTCCATGTACTCTTTGATACAACAACAATGATTTATGTGTTTTTCCTCAGACATGATACTCTTATTTCCCATCTCCATGTCTTTGTGCTGGCTATCCTCCATGCCTGAAATGCTTTCCCTCTTCACCTCTTAGCTTCTTAACCAAGCTTTGCCTCTTAGTTTCTCTGACTTCTTTCAATATTAATCTCAAATCCCAGCTTCTGCAGGAGGCCTTTCCTCATCTCCCAGTTGCTAGTGCCATACCCTCTACATTATCTTCTGTCTAGTTTGTGTGTGTCTTGTAAGTGTTTAGTTACTCACAAGTTATTTCCACCATTACGGTATGAGCTCTTTAAGAATGGAGACTGGGAACGGAGCCAAGATGGCGGCAGAAAAGCAGGGACTAACATGAGCTCCCCGATGAGTCCCTCCAAAAACCTATAAAAAATGGCTCTAAACCAATTCTGGAACTGCAGAACCCACAAAAGAGCAGAGGGAAGCAGGACTCCAGCCCAGGACAGCCTGGATGGTCTCTGGGAGAGGTCTATCCTGCATGGAGCTGGGAACAGAGCAGAGTGGAGTGGAGCAGAGCCCAGCATCAGCGGCATGGACCAACCAGACCAGGAGCCAGCCGGAGTGTGCCCTGGCGCCCTGAATCAGTGAGCTGCAGCAGTTGCCAGACTTCTCAACCCACAAACACCAAAGACAACAGAGAAGGTTAGTGGCAAAAGCTGCAGGAGTGGAAGGAGTTCGAGGTTCGGCTACCACCCTGGGGGCAACGGAGGTGGGGCAGCTACAGCTGCAGTTGCTTCTGGCCCCAGCCCACCTGGTGGGAGGAATTAAGTGGAGGATCAGAGCAGGAGTGTGCAGCCTGCTGAAGATCTAAGCCCAGTCCAGGTTGGGGGTTCTTAGGGAAGGAGAAGTGCTGGTGTGGCAGAGCTGGCACGACCCCCCAAACATGGAACATAGAACTCTTTAGTCTACAAGCAGTCATACCCCGCTGAAAAACTCAAGGGTCACGTTAGTTGGTTGGGAATAGGCCAGGCAGCGAAAACACACCCAGATTCAGTCTCAGACTCTGGAATCCTTCTTTGGCAACAAAGAAGACCAAAACATACAGACAGAAGAAGTCAACAAAGTCGTAGAGCCTACAACAAAAGCCTCCAAGAAAAACATGAACTGGTCTCAGGCCATGGAAGAGCTCAAAAAAGATTTGGAAAAGCAAGTTAGAGAAGTAGAGGAAAAATTGGGAAGAGAAATGAGAAGGGTGCAAGAAAACCATGAAAAACAAGTCAATGACTTGCTAAAGGAAACCCAAAAAAATGCTGAAAAATACACTGAAGAAAACAACACCTTAAAAAATAGACTAACTCAAATGGCAAAAGAGCTCCAAAAAGCCAATGAGGAGAAGAATGCCTTGAAAGGCAGAATTAACCAAATGGAAAAGGAGGTCCAAAACACCACTGAAGAAAATACTACCTTAAAAATTAGATTGGAGCAAGTGGAAGCTAGTGACTTGATGAGAAATCAAGATTTTATAAAACAGAACCAAAGGAATGAAAAAATGGAAGACAATGTAAAATATCTCATTGGAAAAACCACTGACCTGGAAAATAGATCCAGGAGAGATAATTTAAAAATTATTGGACTTCCTGAAAGCCATGATCAAAAAAAGAGCCTAGATATCATCTTTCAAGAAATTATCAAGGAGAACTGTCCTGATATTCTAGAGCCACAGGGCAAAATAGAAATTGAAAGAATCCACAGATCGCCTCCTCAAATAGACCCCAAAAAGAAATCTCCTAGGAATATTGTCGCCAGATTCCAGAGCTCCCAGATCAGGGAGAAAATACTGCAAGCAGTCAGAAAGAAATAATTTGAGTATTGTGGAAACACAATCAGAATAACCCCAGATCTAGCAGCTTCTATATTAAGAGATCAAAGGGCTTAGAATACAATATTCCAGAGGTCAATGGAGCTAGGATTAAAACCAAGAATCACCTACCCAGCAAAACTGAGTATCATCCTCCAAGGCAAAATATGGATATTCAATAAAATAGAGGGCTTTCAAGCTTTCTCAGTGAAAAGAGCAGAGCTGAATAGAAAATTTGACTTTCAAACACAAGAATCAAGAGAAGCACGAAAAGGTAATCAAGAAAAAGAAATTGCAAGGGACTTACTAAAGTTGAACTGTTTTGTTTACATTCCTACATGGAAAGATGATGTGTATGATTCATGAGAGCTCAGTATTCGGATAGCTGAAGGGGATATTCATATATGCATATATATGTTTATGTATATATGAGTGTGTATGTATGTACATATGTTTGTGTGTATATATATATATATATATATATATATATATATATATATAGAGAGAGAGAGAGAGAGAGAGAGAGAGAGAGAGAGAGAGGGCACAGGGTGAGGTGAAGATGAAGGGAAGATATCTAAAAGAAATAAAACCAAATTAAGGGATGAGAGAGGAATATATTGAGAGAGGGAGATAGGGAGAGATAGAATGGGGTAAATTATCTCACATAAAAGTGGCAAGAAAAAGTGGTTCTGTAGGAAGGGAAGAGAAGTCAGGTGAGGGGGAATGAGTGAATCTTGCTCTCATCAGATTTGACCTGAGGAGGGAATACCATACATACTCAATTGGGTAACTTACCCCACAGGAAAAAAAGGAGAAAGAAGAAGATAAAAAAAGGGGGGATGATAGAAGGGAGGGAAGATGGGGTGGAGGTAATCAAAAACAAACACTTTCAAAAGAGGACAAGGTCAAGGGAGAAGATTCAATAAAGGGGGATAGGTTAGGAAGGAGCAAAATATAGTGAGTCTTTCACAACATGAGTATTGTGGAAAGGTTATACATAATGATACGCATGTGGCCTATGTTTAATTGCTTGACTTCTTAGGGAGGGTGGGTGGGAAGGGAAGAGGGGAGAGAATTTGGAACTCAAAGTTTTAAAAAGAGATGTTCAAAAACAAAAAAAAGTTTTTGCATGCAACTAGAAAATAAGATACACAGGCAATGGGGTGTAGAAATTTATCTTGCCCTACAAGAAAGAAAGGGAAAAGGCGATGGGAGGGGAGTGGGGTGACAGAAGTGAGGGCTGACTGGGGAACAGGGCAACCAGAATATATGCCATCTTGGAGTGGGGGGGAGGGTAGAAATGGGGAGAAAATTTGTAATTGAAACTCTTGTGAAAATCAATGCTGAAACTAAATATGTTAAATAAATAAATCAATCATAAATAACATGAGGAAGACAAAAAAAGAAGAAATCTTAGGGAGGATCTTAGATGTCAGCTGGTCCAAAGCACCCCATTAAACAGAGGAGAAAACTGAGATTTAAAGTGACTAGCCCAAGGTCACAAAGCTGAGATTTGCAGAGTTGGGGCTGGACAATAGGTCTTCCAGCGTTTTCCACATATCACAGATTTTCTCCCACTTAGGTTTCATTTAAAGGTGGTAAATGGCAGTATCTCATGACCAGGATAGCATTTAGAATCCCACTTTCTTATCCCCATATGTTGCCCATATTTTCCCAACTCTATGCTTCTGCTATTGCCTATGACTAAAGTGTTCTCCTCTCCCCATTCCCCTTATATCAACCTTTTAAAAGAGAAGAGGCATATTGTTTATTGTTCTTAGAATATATGTTTTTTTAAATGTATTCTGATTAACCACCAAGAAAGAGGATTTTGCCTACACACCAAAAGAGGATTCTCTGTGAAACTATGAATCTCCATCCCATACCTTTTGCTTTTTAAAAGCGTATATAATAAACTTGACAATACTTTCAAAAAAAAAGAATGGAGACTGGTTTGGGTTTCTTTTTGCCTTTCTTAGTATCCACAGTGTTTAGCATAGTGCTAGTGAATAGTAAACACTTGATAAATGATTGTTGACTGACTGATTGGCTAATGATCCACAGATCCACTTCACCCTCATATAGTATAATCTGATGATTTTTTAAACAATTTTGTTGCTAGCCCATTCTAATTTTTAAGCTATCTGTTTTGGGTAGTCTTAGGCCTCTTGTGCTAAGCTGCTAATTCTCTTTCCAAGTCTTCCCTACAAATCTTTCATTTCTTTTCCAATCTTTTTCTCTGGGGCTTTTATTTCATTTACAATATGATTTGCTTGACACACTACAGTTCATGAATGTTTTCATAAAATATAACATCTAGAATTGAAAAAATATCCCAGATGTGATTTGACAAGGGTAGAATGCAATAGGAACATCACCTTCTTTGTGCAGCACATTATCTCTCTTTTCAGTCTAAGATCATATTACCATTTCATTTGGGTGGCCACCAGAGTTATAACTAAGGTAGGGAGATAAAATCTTTGTTCCAG
Source organism: Trichosurus vulpecula (assembly GCF_011100635.1). Classification (NCBI taxonomy): domain Eukaryota; kingdom Metazoa; phylum Chordata; class Mammalia; order Diprotodontia; family Phalangeridae; genus Trichosurus; species Trichosurus vulpecula. Next base: position 94,579,046 of record NC_050577.1, on the reverse strand, counting down.
TGTTCTAAAATTTCGAGAGTATTCTCAATATTTTCTTTCTTTCAGTAGATAGAAACAAGTGAGCTTAACATTTAATGAACAATTATAATTAATTAAAATGAAAAATTATCTGATGTAGTGCCTCCTTTCCCAATAAATGTAGCCTAGTTGGACTCCTTCTGTATTGATGATATCCTATTTCTATCCTGCACGAGCTTCCTTTCTATCTACATTGTCACAATTCACCATTTTTCTTATCATCAAAACTGTTTTTCTTTGTGTCTTTGAAATTTCATTCTTCACAACTTCTCATTCCTTTTGGATAATTTCTCCCACAAAACCACATGCCATGAGATCTTACCTATCATTTCTCAGAATCCTTAGGAATCTGCTGCCCTAAAATATAGGGTGGATGTCAGACCATACAGGTGTTTGTCTTCTCTATTACAAAATCTAACCTAGAAGAGTCTCTTTTTCCAAAGTACCCATTCTTTTACCCAAGCAACACATTTTTTCCTTGTTGATAAAAATCGGATCCAGCCTAGAATTTTTCCTTCTTATTTCCTCAATGATAGATATGAAGTCAAATTTGCCTCCATACATAAGGATGTCTAGTTCCACTTGCTTTGTATATTTGTAGACATCTGAGGCCATGGCTTTTCTGCTGATTGTTTCCTTGGACTTTGTCTTCTGTGAATTTCTGGGCATCTGTATTGCTATATTGCTTTCTATATTGTAGCTATTCTTTATAGTACATAGCTTGGTAATTATATGTAGGTTCCACCCCGCCCCCACCAACTCCTCTTCATTTCATCTTGAAACCTTTTTGATTAGTAAAACTATAAGCAAATACATTCTTCCTAGCTGTTGTTAGCTGTACTCTGCCAATAGCCAAGAGCCTTTATTTCTTATGCTTTATGGTCAGAAATTCAATCCCATTTTCAGACACCATCTTCTTAACTAGCTATTAACTTTCAGGATCTACCTTTCTCTGATGAGCAACAATGAGAAAAACACTATGTCCCTCAAATCTTTCAGCCTTTTCTTCAAAACATTGGAATATTTGCCATTATTTTCTATCAGTATCACTTGTGCCCAGATGAATCACAGGCATAGCTAGTACTCGATGACTTTGACAAATATTGGGATGTTCTTTATCTTATCCTGACAAGACAGCAGACCTCTCTTATCATTGTTATCAGTTCAATAAGCACTTGCCCAAAATGGCATCACCAACCTTTACCACTTGTTTCTTCTTGATTGACCCATTATTAGATGACCTCTCACCTTACAACACCCATGGTGGCACATAATCATCCACAGGAGGACTAATGGCTACCTTTACCTCAGTGGTCCACCTCCCTCCTCATTCTTAAGAGCTGCATCTCTGTTTCTTAGCTCTAATAGTTCAGTCATTTTTCTCCTTGTCCTCAATGACCCTCACTGTCTTCATCCTTAAAATAGCGGCAATAATACCTGAAATATTTTCTTCACCAGTTGGTGTGAAAATCAAATGACATGGTGAATGTAAAGCTCACCATAAACCATTATGTGTTAAGTAAATATTAGGTATTTTTTCACTTTTTATTTATTTCACTTTTAATTTATGGGATAAAACAAGCATTGCCATAACATGGTAGAATAGAAAAAAATGATTGCACATGAAACTGCAAATTTATTATGTGTAACTTGTTATTCCTTTTAAATATATAATAGAGTTATCATGTAAATTTCTTTTTCTTTCTTTTTTTTCTTCCCTCCCCTCCCCTCTGCCCTAGACATGGCTGCCATTAGACACAAATTACATACACACATATACATAAATAAACATACACAGATATAGATATACATGTCTAAATGCCTGAACATACATATGTGTGTATGTATAAGTATACATGTCACCTCTTCCACATCTTTTCTAGCCTTCTCATTCAGAAAAGATCAATTTTTACCAATTTAAACCAAATAGTGAATTCTTTTTTTGAAAATGGTATAATTATAATATTATTATTTATTTAAGATTTTTAGTTTTCAGCACTGATTTTCACAAGAGTTTGAATTACAAATTTTCTCCCCATTTCTACCCTCTCCCCCACTCCAAAATGGCATATATTCTGGTTGGCCCATTCTCCAGTCAGCCCTCCCTTCTGTCACCCCACTCCCCCCGCATCTCCTTTTCCCTTACTTTCTTGTAGGGCAAGATAGATTTCTGTGCCCCGTTGCCTGTATATCTTATTTCCCAGTTGCATGCAAAAACAACATTTTTTGAACATCTGCTTTTAAAACTTTGAGTTCCAAATTCTCTCCCCTCTTCCCTCCCCACCCACCCTCCTTAAGAAGGCAAGCAATTCAACATAGGCCACACGTGTATCATTCTGCAAAACTCTTCCACAATATTCATGTTGTGATAGACTAACTATATTTTGCTCCCTCCTATCCTGTCCCCTTTTATTCAATTTTCTCCCTTGACCTTGTCCTCTTTTGAAAGTGTTTGTTTTGATTACCTCCTCCCCTTATCTGCCCTCCCTTCTATCATCCCCCCTTTTTTATCCCCTTCCTCCTTCTTTCCTGTGGGGTAAGATGCCCAATTGAGTGTGTATGGTACTCCCTCCTCAAGTGAAATCTGATGAGAGCAAGATCCACTCCTTCCCCCTCACCTGCCCTCTCTTCCCTTCCAACAAACAGCTTTATCTTGCCACTTTTATATGAGATAATTTACCCCATTATATCTCTCCCTTTCTCCCTCTCTCAATATATGTTCCTCTCTCATCCCTTAATTTGATTTTAGATTTTATTTTTTTAGATATCATCCCTTCATACTCAACTCACCCTGTGCCCTCTGTATATATACATATATGTCTATATATAGAGAGAGCGACATATATATATATATATATGTATGCATGTATGTATGTATGTATGTATATTCCCTTCAGCTACCCTAATACTGAGAAAGGTCCCATCAATTACACACATCATCTTTCCATGTAGGAATGTAAACAAAACAGTTCCACTTTAGGAAGTCCCTTATGATTTCTCTTTCTTCTTTACCTTTTTATGCTTCTCTTGATTCTTGTGTTTGAAAGTCAAATTTTCTATTCAGCTCTGCTCTTTTCACTGAGAAAGCTTGAAAGTCCTCTATTTTATTGAAAATGCATATTTGGCCTTGAAACATGATACTCAGTTTTGCTGAGTAGGTGATTCTTGGTTTTAATCCTAGCTCCATTGACCTCCAGAATATCATATTTCAAGCCCTTTGATCCCTTAATGTAGAAGCTGCTGGATCTTGTATTATCCTGATTGTGTTTCCACAATACTCAAATTGTTTCTTTCTGGCTGCTTGCAGTATTTTCTCCTGGATCTGGGAGGTCTGGAATTTGGTGACAATATTCCTGGGAGTTTTCTTTTTGGGATCTTTTTCAAGAGGCAATCTGTGAATTGTTTCAATTTCTATTTTCCGCTCTGGCTCTAGAATATCAGAGAAGTTTTCCTTGATAATTTCCTGAAAGATGATATCTAGGCTCTTTTTTTGATCATGACTTTCAGGTAGTCCAATAATTTTTAAATTATCTCTCCTGAATCTATTTGCCAGGTCAGTGGTTTTTCCAATGAGCTATTTCACATTGTCTTCCATTTTTTTCATTCCTTTGGTTCTGTTTTTTATAATATCTTGATTTCTCACCAAGTCACTAGCTTCCACTTGTTCCAATCTAATTTTTAAGGTAGTATTTTCTTCAGTGGTCTTTTGGACCTCCTTTTCCATTTGGCTGATTCTGCCTTTTTTCAAGCTACTCAGTCGCTTTTTGGAGATCTTTTGCCATTTGAGTTAGTCTATTTTTAAGGTATTATTTTCTTCAGTGTTTTTGGGTCTCCTTTAGCAAGTCATTGACTTGTTTTTCATGGTTTTCTGGCATCACTCACATTTCTTTTCCCAATTTTTCCTTTACTTCTCTTACTTGATTTCCCAAATCCTTTTTGAGCTCTTCCATAGTCTGAGACCACTTCATGTTTTTCTTGGAGGCTTTTGATGTCAGCTCTGTGAGTTTGTTGACTGCCTCTGGCTGTATGTTTTGGTCTTCTTTGTCAGCAAAGAAAGATTCCAAAGTCTGAGTCTGAATCTGAGTCCATTTTCCCTGCCTGGCCACATTCCCAGCCAACTACTTGACCCTTGAGCTTTTCATCAGGGTATGACTGCTTATAGAGTAGAGAGTTCTTTGTCCCAAGCTTGAGGGGCTGCACTGTTGCTTTCAGAGCTATTTCTACATGGCAAGCTCTGCCATACCAGTGCTCCTCCTCCCCCAAGAACCACCAACCTGGACTGTGACTCAGATCTAAGCTGGCTCTCCACTCCTGCTCTGATCTGCCACTTAATTCCTCCCACTAGGTGGGCCTGGGGCTAGAAGCAACTGCAGTTGTAGCTCTGGAAGCAGCCTCAGAGCTGCACCACCTCCACTGCCCCCGGGGTGGTGACCGACCGTGAACTCCTTTCACTCAGTCCCAGCAGCTTTTGCCACTAACCTTCTCTGTTGTCTTTGGTGTTTGTGGGTCAAGAAGTCTGGTAACTGCCACAGCTCACTGATTCCAGGTGCTATGGACTGTTCTGCCTGGCTCCTGGTCTGGTTGGTCTGGGCGCGGCCCACACTGGGCTCTGCTCTGCTCCCAGCGACCATCCAGGCTGTCCTGGGCTGGAGACCTGCTTCCCTCTGCTATTTTGTGGGTTCTGCAGCTCTAGAATTTGTTCAGAACTATTTTTATAGGTGTTTGGAGGCTCCTGGGGGAGAGCTTTAGGCAGTTCCCTGCTTTCCAGTCACCATCTTGGCTCCATCCAGCCCTTCACTTTTTACACCTATGTTTATATCTTCAGTCCTAGAGCATGCAAATTCCTGTCCAGAAAGGTGACCCTAAGACTTTACCAGATTCTCTATCAACAAAGCAACGATTTTTATTTCTTTTCAATTGAATCTAATAACAAAGTCAGGAGAGGAAATTGAGCCATTTGAGCAGATTTTCTTTGAAAGTTGGAACAGTTTTCTGATTAATCTTCAGTTAATGAGCTAAGTTCTTTATTTGGTGCCCTCAAATCACTCAAAGCATGTAAATTAATCCTCCAAACAAAATCTTTCTCCTTCTAATATTTGAAAGCAAAATTATTTTTCTTGGAGAACACTGTTCTAATTCATACTGAAAAAATTCATGCAATTACTTCTTTTATCAGGTGAAGCAGTGAATTAATTTTATAACATAGATGCCAACAAGATTTGTAATATTTAATTAATGAAGTAATACAAGCATTTACTGTGTATAGGTCTTGGGCTAGGTACTAGGTAAGATGTAAATATTAATCCCTGCTCTCATGGAGTTTATAATTACAGAGAGTGACAAGATAAATATAGAGAGAGATAGATATAGACGTATCTACGTATATGTATAGATATAGGTAACTATACCATGCAATGCAGCATATTAAATACATGAGAGAAATACAAATCAAGAGAAATGTGAGGTATAAGGTGTAAAGTATCTTTTCTGAATGGAAAGCCTAGAGAAGATGTGGAGGAGATGACATTTGAGGTCAATCTTGAAGGATGGTTAGGATTTCAACCATTGGATAAGATGGAGGAGGATATCATAGGACTGGGGAATAATTAAGTGAAGGCACAGAGGTGAGAGGGTACAGGACATGAACAGGGGAAGGCAAGACGTTTAGTGCATCTAGAAGTGAGAGTATGTGAAAGAAGAGTAGTATTAAATGATATTGGAAAGGGAAAGGTATACCAGACTTCAGAGTGACTGAAATGTCAAAAGAACTAGGTTAGTATGTATTCATTCAACAATACATTTGTTGTAGTGAGGATTTCATTGGTCTATAGATTGTATTAGATGGTTTTTACAATCCCTTCCAACTCTCACATTTTATAACATTGTGAGTTACTGAAGGGTTTTGAGAAGAGGCACATGATCAAATTCATACACTTTCTATCTGTGTGACCTTCAGGAAGCCAGTCAGTTAATGAACATTTATTAAGTGCCTACTCTATACTGTACTAAAATCTGGGGATACAAAGAAAGGCAAAAGGCAGTCCCCATTCTCAAGGAGCTCACAGTCTTATGGGGGAGACAACATGCAGCCAACTGTGCACAAACAAGATACATACAAGATAAATTGTAAATACCCAAGAGAGGGAAGGCACTAGGATTAAATGAGACCAGGAAAGGTTTCCAGTAGAAAGTAAGAGTTTAGCTTGGACTTGAAGGAAGCCAGGGAAACTAGAAAGCAGAGATGAGGAAGGAGAGCATTCCAGGCATGACAGGGTGACAGGGTGACAGCTGGTGAAAGTAACCTGAGTTGGTCATTCAAGAAACAGCAAGGAGAACAGTGGTTCTGAATCACAGAGTATGTGAGAGGCAGGGGTGGGGTATAACATGTAAGAAGACTGGAAAGGGAGGGGCAGGTTATGATGAGTTTTAAATGCCAACAGATTTTACATTTGATCTTGGAGGTAATTGGGAGCAGCAAACTCCAGCAAAGTTGATTGAGTGGAGGCTGAGGGAGTGACCTGTGCTTTAAGGAGTGTTCTTTGTCAATACTGAGTGGTGGATGAATTGCAGTAGGAGAGATTTACGAAAGTAAGATCTTTTAGGGCCTCAATTTACATAACCATAAAATGAGAAGGATTGGCCTAGATGACTTAGAAAGTCCCTTCTATCTCTAAATCTGTTATTCCATGATCTATGACCATCATATGTGGGTGATATCAGGATAGTGACTTTGGGAAGAAAGGAAGGGACAGATGGGGGAGACATTTTGAGGTCAAATTGATAGTTCAGGGCTTGAACAGTTCAGGTAAATTAAAAGGGGAAAGTCAGGGAAAATCCTGAAGTTTCAAATATCAGGAACTGGATAAATTTAGGTAGGAAAAAGTAAGGGCACATTTCGGGGAAAAGCTTGTGTGCAGTTTTGTTTTCATGTTGAATTTTCATTACTGGCAAGACATGCAGGTAGAAATGTGCTATGGACAATAAGAAATGAAGGTCTAGAGTTTTGGAGAGATTAAGCTAGAGATCCAGACATGGGAGTTTTCTACAAAGAGGTGATTGTCAAAACCATAAAAGTAGGTGGCATTGTCAAGGCAGAGGATATAGAGAAAGAATAGTAGAAAGGTTGATGAGGGTCAGGCAGAGTTGTGGTGGGATGTCTCTAAAGAATTTCAAAGACTCAGGTCAACTCCAAGCCATTTAGAAAAATTTATTATAGTTTTGTGGTTTCACACACTGGTGACTATCTAAGTTCCTTAGAAGAATTAGCAATTTCAGTAAGGCAAGACATACAATTTTATAGAGAATGTGATGCTGATTACACAATCAAAATTTATGTAGAATATAAGAATATGATTAATATTAAAAAGGCAGGAGGAGTTTGTTAAAGGATTAGGTAGTGGAGGAGGGCTCCCAGTCTCAGTAGAACTGATCATGTAGTTACCCACAATGCATACAGAAAAACCCATTTAGGGGGGTATGCATGTATGGTAATGATATTATAATAAGCCTCTCTAGGTCATAAGTTCACTCTAGCTCAGTTCTTTACTATTACTGTGCAGGTACTGTCTTAGGGTGGGACCCTTCTATGATTTAGTGGTTAAACATCCTGCTCTACATCCTGGTGGTGCTGTCTTCTGATTGGCTAGCAATTGTGGTCTTGTCTGGTCGAGATACATAATGTGGTTGAGGTTGAGTGCATGGACACACCACTTTCTTTGGGAATGGGTCTGGGGGGAGAGGCTAGCTAGAGGCAGTGGCTGGGTTCCCATCACTGTGAGAACTATGAGTTCATGGACACACCTGTTGTTCTAGTGAGCAGTGAGGCATTTATGAAGAAGTTAAGATGTTGAGGGGAGAGTGGTAGGTAGGTACAGTAGGCCTGCTATTCAGTAGGGCCCATAATGAAGTTAGAATATTGGAGCTGGGGGCAGCTCTATTAGGATTCCATCAAGGTCACCATAGATGCCCGAAGCATCTCACAGCTTCCCTTCGAATACATCACTTACACTACCAGATATCAGAACTATCAGCTTAATTTCCTAATTCTTATGAAAAGAAGTGAGAAAACTATTGAATTCTTTTAGATGTCTCTTTGCCAAGCATTATCCATAAGGATAGGAGTTGAGATTCATATATGTTTTCAAAAATTAGGGAAGCCGATTCCATCATAGTGACACTAAGAAGGACCTCTTCCAATAATTACTATCAGGACCCACCTTAGAAAACTACTCAGGCTTTTTGAGAAGTCAATATGACAACTATAATGATAAGAAAAGCCAAGACAAAAAGCAAAAGACATAAACAGATTCTGTGGTTAGAAGAAACCCATTTTTGGGCCCTCAAAAATGCCTGGACAATAAAGTTAGCCTCAGCCTCTCTTAGGTCCAATGTCTGCTTTTGAAGGTGGAATTTCACTTTTTGTAGGTAGTTTTGGTAGCTTTCTTCAGACCCTCTATTGTTAAATCTCTGGAACATCTCAGCATCAAGGTAAAGAGCATTGCTGTAATAACTGCCTCCATTCTCTTCCTCCATCCTCTGAATCACAAACATCAGCTCCGCCACCTGAGCCTTCTGTTCCTCCCCAGTGGCCCGGTTGTTGAAGGCACAGAATCGCCTGCCACACTCTTGGATCCCCCTTCGTAGGTCTATGTTATCAGTATTTGTTACATAATCCTCTAAAGATTCCCCTAAATCTTCTTTGCGGGTGAAAAGCATAACTAGGTGCCTCATGGCTTCTACTCCAAAGATTTTCTTTACCTTCCTCATTGTCTCCTTATCTTTTGCTGTATAGCGCCCAATCTGAGTCACTAAGACAAATGCATGGGGACCTGGGGAGGAGAGAAGGTAACACTCTCCAATTTCCTTGTACATCTCTTCAGTCCAGGCACTTGGCTCACAGAAGTCAGGAGTATCAATCACCAATATTCTTCTCCCATTCCACATCCCAGTTTCCATCTGACACTTCTTGGTCACTGCGTGGGATCCTAGCTTGGACTCAAATACTTTCTGTCCAAGGATAGTATTTCCTGTAGCACTTCTCCCAGCTCCTGTTGTCCCCACCAGGATGATCCTCAGTGGCTCACTGTTTTGATGAATGTCACGGCCTTCTGCAAGAGAAAGTATTTCTCAATAATGACACATCCCAACAAGTCCCATCAGATCCCATCAAATATACTTGGTTGGTGCTATTCCCTATGTTGCTTATCTTAAACTATAAGCATTTGAAGAGTAAGATCCAGGACTATCTTCAGATTTCTCTCTGTATGGTGGATAGCCTAGTAATTTGCACAGTTAGATACATTACTAAATACTTTTGGAGAAGGTGAGGTATGACAATCAATCAACACTGTACTTTTCCGCTTAGTCCTTATATTTGGGACCTTCTCTCATTTTCTAAGAGTCAAGGCACATGATATATAATGACTGAGTAAATGAAAATAATAGATAAAAGGATTATTAAAGTGTTTCTAGAGATGTCAATGGACCAACATTCTGGTCACTGCCTCTCCACCCAAGGGTGCCCACCCGGGATTTTCCTCCTAAGCATTATCCCATGACATGACCCCTTTTCATCATTTTTTTCCTGTCCTTCAGGGCCTTGCTCTCTCTTTTTGTGGTGATAATTAGATACCTAAGAGATTGGCATTTGCCAAGGTTATTTATTTATTGAGTCATTCATTCCCATCTAACATTTTCCGCTCAGCAGACATTTACAGAGCAGCACTATATACATAATCAAATGCTGGATAGTGTTTAATAAGAATCCAGCCCTCAGCAGTGACTCTAGTCTGGCAGGGAATATACGACACTAATAACTATAATATCAAACACAACCTGATGCCGTGAGAGCTCAGAGACTGCAGACGTTGTTGCTGTCTTGGGTCAGAGAAGACTTTAGGAAGGGAGAGTCACGTTTGAATCCTACCTTAGAGGGTGGCTAGGATTATACCCCTTTGGGGGCATTTACATTTTGGTGGGTATCCTTGCCTTATCTCAAAGGAATAAATTTCAAGCATGCTGGCAGACCAATGACATATTTATTGGCAGATGAACTTTCTTCTGAGGTTGTCAGACTATACCACAGATGGTCATCTTCTCTGCCTATATGCCCAGCCCTATTCTATTTCTGTGATTACAGCTGATCATTCACAAGGAAAAGATGGCACACATCCCAGTTCCACTGTTTCTATGCCTCTCAGGAAGACACTGGGAGAAGTAACACATTAATGAGACTGTCTCCTTACCCACATCAACATCTCCATCTTTTCCTTTCTTCATCTTCTGCTTTCCTTTCTAGAAAAAAAGGGGGGGTAAAAAAAAAGTACTCATTGCACAGAATATTAGAGCTAGAAAGAATCTTTGAAATCACGTAATCCAATCCATTCACTAAATACAGAAGGAACTGTGGCATTCAATTTGGGAATACTTATTTCCACAGAGTAATTTTCACTGGTGAAAAATGCAGAGGTTAATTTTCAGGGTAAAATTAAGCAGAGGAGCTCAGAGGACATAATTCAATGTCACTTTTGTTCTCAGTCAGTAACCCAGCAGGAGGACTATTTAACCAAAACTTTTGCTTATCTTGTCCCCACTCCAGAGAAGCTGCGAATGTGAGAAGGCAGTTCACCCATGGTCAGTTCTTTTCACAGCAGGAGAAAGAGTCGGTCAACAAGGATTTTTTTAAAGTAACTACTACAGATTGGACTGAGGTAGGAGATGAAAGTAGAGATCCAGACATGGGACAACTCAGCAACTCCTTTGGATGTAGATGACAGGTTTACACAGTTGGGTTCCTTTAGATCATTTGAAATGTTACAAATTCCCAGAAGACTGTGAAAGTAAAATATATTCCGCAAAGACAAACAGGAATGATTTTGGATCTGTGGGGATTGGGCTGTAAGGAAAGGTAGTTGAAGATGGTGAAACTCTCCAAGAGAGTGATTCTTACTAGCCAGAGTCCAGCATAGGAGTATATGTTGGAAGTGAAGCAAGGGGTATGAAAGAGAAATGTCTAAGAGAAATTTTGATGCCTCCACAATTTTCCCAAGAATCAGCCCTAGGACAAGGCGAAATAGGCAATTGTCTAGCATAGAATAAGGGGCAGGGCTGCTGATAGACAAGAGCCTCATTATAATTTTTAAAAATAAATTCAAATATTTTTCTACCAGAAAATTCCATTCTCTGTGGCCCTAGGCTTTTATATTGTAATATGCCAAGGTGTATGTTTTACAGTGAACATTCAAGGTATATAGTGAATAGTAACACACAAACACCATTGTTTTCATAAGTTGCCTTGAGAGCATAGGTGACTTTTTGAAATTCCTTTGAGAGCTCATCTCAACCCTTCAAGTATGTTCCATACCTCTTACTTGTCAAATTTAAAGGTGTGAGACATTTATGAGTGCTGGAGGAATTCACCAGATGTTCAAGAATACCCAGGGGGATATTGTTAGTATTTACCTGCAGAGTTTGTTCAAGGGATTGGTAGCCAGCCATTTCTTCTAAGGGTGGGCACCGTAAACCGGTGTTCTCTGAAAATCAAACGCAAGTAGGAACAACATCAAAAAAGAAAAAAAATTCTTGAATCAGAACTATATTATTCCATTTTATTAGTGTCTCCTGGTTATTCTCTTCAAAAACATCTCTACTTCTCCATCTCCGTTGTCAACACTTCAGCACAGGTCCTCATCACCTCACATCTGGTACCTTCATGTAGCTGCTAGCCAAACCAAGGCTTATCACTGTCCTGGGACTGGGATAATTTGGAAGGAGTGCAGGATTGATTAACTGGCTGTCTGCCCACAGAGCAGCAGTATCAGCCAGTGTGGACCTATCTCTCAAATTGATCATCTCTTCCAAGCCCTCCCAAAGAGAATTCTCTTGCATGTCCTTCCACAAGTTAAAAAAAGGACTCATAATCTTCTATTCCAATTCTAGCTCCTAGTATCATGATAGTTTTGAATTCTGTCTCTATTTTCCATGTCTGTGAGGCCCAAAACAACTATGACATTTGTAAAATCCTTTGTCTCCTTCAATGCCATTGTTATCTTCTAGCAAATAGAGCTTTTCAATGGAATGGTTTGGAAAGTCCTGAATTCCCTGTCACTGAAAGTGGTCAACTAGAGGTTGGATGCCCATCTATGAGGTGGATTATAGAAGTGATTCCTTCATTGTGGAGGAAATTGGATAAGGTAAACTCAGTACCTTCCAACTCTAAGATCTGGTGGCCACAATTTGATGCTACCTGCTCATTATAAAATCAAGAAAAGGTAATTACTTCTATGGCTTCATATTAGAGAGAATAATTAAGGCTTTTCTTGTCCCACAATATAGTCCCTCTGCTGCCCTAATGTGGTATCTAACATCTTTGTTTTTGGAGCACTTCTTTAAGTCAGGACACTGTCATCAGATCATCCCCATTAAAAATATAAGCAAGGAAAGTTCATTAAAAATATGACATGCTGATGGACTGCTGGGGCTCATAATGGATGGGTAATGCTGCCAACAATACATGACAGTGACATGTACCCTGAATTTGGAGTCAGAAAGCTGAGGTTTCCATCTTGATTCTGCTGCTTCTTAGCTCTGCCAGCTTTGACAAGTCACTTTATCTCACTGGCCCCCAGTTTCCTCATCTGTAAAATAAGAGGATTGGATGACATGTTCTCTAGGGGTTCCTTTCCAGGCCTAAAGCTTGTGTTCAGCTAAGATCACTTGTTGACATTCACAGCTCCATTCTAATGTCCATTACGAGAGTTACCAAAAAAGGACAAGAAAAGGATGTTTCTTTATCCTAAATATAAAAAGAGGTACACTGGGAGACTGCCCCATGAGGCCCCGGTTCTTAGAGCTTACACCTGATTTGCTGTCTTATTTCACCCAACAGTTGGATCTTTGGGGAGACTTCTTCTGGTCATGAATAAATAAGGGGCTAGTGCCATGTGGTGATAGAGTCTAGTGGGGGTCTGAGGAACTGGAATGACTAATGACTGAACAGAGGTGAGCCTGAACTGAGTAGTCTCACACAGGGCCCTTCATGCACCTCTCTCTCCCCAGCCATGTCTGAGTAAGGAGGAGCTGCCATGGGCCTCCAGGTGAGGAAGGGGATGCAGCTTTGGCTCCCTGATTCCTTATCCAGATGCCGTGTATTCCTGAGGGAATGACACCTATTCTTTTTGTGTTTATTCTTTTCTCATCTTCAGTGTATGAATATTCTGAAAGGAAACTAAGGAGACAAGGAAGTTCATCAAGCCCTCTGAGGTGTCATCTATCACTACAGTCTAGAGTCAGTGACAGCAATGATTGAATCCAGTAAGGAACCAGCACAGCCAATAGGAAACCTGATCAACCCAGTCTAGCAAAAGAATGACTGGGCAGCTAAGACAATGAGCCCTGCAAGGAGCTGGCTCAGCCAAATGAGGGAGTGATTCATCCATCAGCTATGTCATAGCCCAAACTTCACTTGGTGAGGACCCTTTGGAAGGAGAACAGGACTCTCAGAACCAGTGCCACCCCTAGGCCACAAGTGTTCCTTGTGTAGGTGCCTCTGTACCTGTGCTTCACATTTGAGCCTAGTATTCCTAGGGACCAAGTGTGTGCAGAGGGGAGTGTGCTCCTGGGTTGGGGGCAGGGGAGGGACATTTTTGCCATTTCAGGCTTTGTTATACCTTCTTGGTAAATATCCTTTGGAAAAACCTAGTTGATATCATCTGGTTAACTGATATGGGAGTGAGTGAAGCACACCAAATTGAAGCTCATAAGTGACAGTATAAGAAACCTCAATTCCTCAGGATTACCCCTGGACTCCTGAAATGGTAGAAGTTGTCAATTTGTCCCTGAGGACTCAGCCTGTTAGTTTCAGCAGAGATAGGCCAGACACAGGGACTACACAGGCAAAAAGTAAGAAATTGTTGTGTGATTGCCTATCCTCCTCACCTTTCTTCTTTGCTAACTGAAATAACTTTCAGTTTGCTAGGTTCCTGGCTATGCCAAAAAGATGTGGTTGTAGGGAATAACAGCTCAAGTCACAATTCAGTTTCAAACATTTATAATTCTACCTCTGTTCCAAAAGGGTCTTCTCCCTACAATGGGCTAACCAGTGGATATCTGCCTCATCTATTTTAATTCCTTTCTCTCTCTCTCTCTCTCTCCCTCTCTCTCTCTCTCTCCCTCTCTCTCTCTCTCTCTCTCTCTCTCTCTCTCTCTCTCTCTCTCTCTCTTTCAGCCTGTCTCCTGGTCAAATTTCTTTTCAGCCATGCACAGCAATAGTAACAAAACAATTTACTCTTATCATTTGTGAAGTCCTCTGTGCAATTCAAAGTACACTCACATCCATCCTCCTTTCATCCTCATAGATTCCTTGAAGTAGGCAGGTAATCCCCAATTGACAAATGAGAAACTGAGGAACAAAGACCAACAATTGTCCAAGAATCCAGGTTTCCAGACTCTTGATGAGACCCTAAAAACGAGCCTAGGAACAGCTGCCTCTTTGCAGACAGTCTGAGGTCAGACCTTGCTTCCCCAGCAGCCTGTCTCTACAATACTTTCTGTTTAGCAGAACAAGACCACACTGAGAACAGCAACCCCTGATATGGGTTAGTGACACAAGGTGGGTGGGGAGGAAATTTAAATTTTTAAAAATTTAAGTTTTTTTTTTATTTTGAGTTACAATTTTTTTCTTATCCTCAATCCACTCCCCTCCCTTTGAGAAGAAAAGTATTATCATACCCGTTATTCATGTGAAGTCATGCAAAATATTTTCATATTAGTTGTGTTACCAAAAAAAAGAAAAGAAAAGAAAAAGAAAGAGAAAAAAATGTTTTAATCTGTGCCCAGGGATCATCAGTTCTCTCTCACAAAGTGAATAACATCTTTCAACATCACTCCTTTGTAATTGTCGTGATAATTTTATTTGATGGGAATAGCTAAGTTTTTCACAGTTGATTATTTTTAGCATACTGCTGTTTCTGTGTACCATGTTCTCCTGGTTCTGTTCACTTTGCATCAGTTCATATAAATCTTCTCAAGTTTTTCTGAAACTGTCCTTTTTGTCATTTCTTATAGCACGATAGTATTCCGTCACAATCATTTACCACAATTTGTTCAGCCATTTACTAATTAAAAGGCATCTCCTTACTTTCCAATATTTCACTGTCACAAAAATTGCTGCTATAATATTTTGTACATATAGGTCCTTTTCCTTTTTCTTTGAACTCTTTGAGATACAGACATAGTAGATGTAGTGCTGAATTGAAAGGTATACACAGCTTATAGCCCTTTGGGCATTGTTAAAGGGAGCTTTTCTTTTTAAAAAAAACTTATATTTGGTAGAATTTGCATGTAACTGGGATTTTTTCTTAGGGAGTTCATTTATGGCTTGTTCAACTTCTTTTAATTTTGTCTTATTTGGTGGTGCATTCACCCTTTTCATTTTTGATACTGGTAATTTGGATTTCCTTTTTTTATCAACAACTTTTCTGAGCATCTGCTTTTTGAACTTTGAGTTCCAAATTCTCTCCCTTCTTCTCTCCCCACCCACCCTCCTTGAGAAGGCAAGCAATTCAACATAGGCCAAACAAGTATCATTGTGCAAAACACTTCCATAATAGTCATGTTATAAAAGAATAGCTATATTTCCCTCCATCCTATCCTGTCCTCCTTTATTCAATTTTCTCCCTTGACCCTGTCCCTTTTCAAAAGTGTTTGCTTTTGACTACCTCCTCCCCTAATCTGCCCTCCCTTCTATCATCCCCCCTCTCTTATCCCCCTTCCCCCTACTTTCCTGTAGGATAAGATACCCAATTGAGTGTGTATGTTATTCCCTCCTTAAGTTAAATCTGATGAGAGCAAGATTCACTCATTCCCTTTCACCTGACCCCTTTTCCCTTCCAATATAACTACTTTTTCTTGCCACTTTTATTTGAGATAATTTACCCCATTCTATCTCTCCCTTTCTCCTTCTCCCAATATATTCCTCTTTCACCCCTTAATTTTATTTTTTTAGATATCATCCCTTCATATTCAGCTCACCCTTTGCCCCAGTCTATACATATATATATATGTGTGTGTGTGTGTGTGTGTGTGTGTGTGTGTGTGTGTGTATTCCCTTCAACTACCCTAATACTGAAAAAGATCTCATGAGTTACAAATATCATCTTTTCATGCAGGAATGTAAATAAAATAGTTCAACTTTAGTAAGTCCCTTATGATTTCTCTTTCTTGTTTACCTTTTAATACTTCTTTTGATTCTTGTACTTGAAAGTCAAATTTTCTATTCAGCTCTGGTCATTTCATTGAGAATGCTTGAAAGTCCTCTATTTTATTGAAAATTGACATTTTGCTCTGGAGTATTATACTCAGTTTTGCTGGGTAGGTGATTCTTGGTTTTAATTCCAGCTCCTTTGGCCTTCATAATATCATATTCCAAGCCCTTCAATCTCTTAATGTAGAAGTTGCTAGATCTTGTATTATCCTGGTTATGTTTCTACAATACTAAAATTATTTCTTTCTGGCTGCTTGCAGTATTTTCTCCTTGACCTGGGAACTCTGAAATTTGACTACAATATTCCTAGGAGTTTTCTTTTTGGGATCTTTTTCAAGAAGCAATTGGTGGACTCTTTCAATTTCTATTTTACCCTCTGGTTCTAGAATATTAGGGCAGTTCTCCTTGATAATTTCTTGAAAGATGATATCCAGGCTCTTTTTTTGATCATGGCTTTCAGGTAGTCCAATAATTTTTTAAATTCTCTCTCCTGGATCTATTCTCCAGGTCAGCATTTTTTCCAATGAGATATTTCACATTGTCTTCTATTTTTTTCATTCTTTTAGTTCTGTTTTATAATTTCTTGATTTCTCATAAAGTCACTAGCTTCCACTTGCTCCATTCTAATTTCTAAGGCAGTATTTTCTTCAGTGGTCTTTTGGACCTCCTTTTCCATTTGTCTAATTCTGCCTTTTAAGGTATTCTCCTCACTGGCTTTTTGGACCTCATTTGCCATTTGGGTTAGTCTATTTTAAGGTGTTATTTTCTTCAGTATTTTTTGGGTCTCCTTTAGCAAGTCATTGACTTGTTTTTCATGATTTTCTTGCATCACTCTCATTTCTCTTCCCAATTTTTTCCTCTACTTCTCTCACTTGAGTTTCCAAATCCTTTTTGAGCTCTTCCATGGCCTGAGACCAAGTCATATTTTTCTTGGAGGCTTTTGATGTAGGCTCTTTGACTTTGTTGACTTCGTCTGGCTGTATGTTTTGATCTTCTTTATCACCAAAAAAAAAAGATTCTGTAGTCTGAGTCGTTTTAGACTGCTTGCTCATTTTCTCAGCCAGTTACTTGACTTTTGAGCTTTTTATCAGGATATGGCTGCTTTCAGAGTGGAGAGTGCTTTATCCCAAATTTCAGGTGTTTTGTGCTACTGTTTTCAGAGCTACTTCCATTCTGAGGTGGTATGATGCTCCTCTCCTAGCCTGTGCTCTGGTCTCTGAGTGCAGGCACTCCTTTCTGCCATGTAACCACCAAAAGGACTCCCTCTTCACAGCCACCACAAAGCTCTGCCACACCAGCACTCCTCCTCCCCAAAGAACTGCCAACCAAGACTGGGACCAAGATCCAAGCAGGGCAAAGCAAGAGAACCTTGCCTCAGTGCTAACAAAGCAACCTTTGCACTCCGGCTCTGATCAGCCACTTGATGCTCCTCACTGTGCGGGCATGGGGCCGGAAGCAGCCACTGCCACTGCTACTGCTGTTGCTGGTGCTGCTGCCACCACTGCTGCTGCAGCCACCTCCACTGCCCTGTGGATGCAGCCAGACCATGCTCTTCCCTCCCCCAGATCCAGCAGTTTTCCCACTGACCTGCTCCATTGTCTTTGGCATTTGTGGGTTGAGAAGTCTGGTAACTGCCACAGTTCAGTGATTCAGGGCCCTGAGGTCTGCTCTGCCTGGTCTTCTCTGGCCTGGTCTGTCCTGGCACAGCCCACATTGGGCTGCACTCTACTCCCAGCACAGTGTGATAGACCCTTCCCAGCGATCATCCAGGCCATCTTGGACTGGAGATTTGTTTCCCTCTGTTATTTCATGGGTTTTGTAGCTCTAGGTTTTGTTTAGAATCATTTTTACAGATGTTTGGAGGGATTTGGGGGAGAGCTCAAGTGAATCTCTGTTTTCAAGCCACTGTCTTGACTCCATACCCCAAAAGTGATCTTTTCTTAAAATAATAAACAGCATTTAAAATAGAGAGCAATCATTATCTATAATGGGGATGAATTAGAAGCCTTTCCAGGAAGATAAGGGGTTAAGTAAAGATGTCCATAATTGATTTTATTTTCAATATTGCAAGAGAAATATTTTGTACCCCAATTCTGAGGAGTAACTTAACTGTCCTGAGTTCTATGGACAAAATGTAGGACTCAAGATCTGCTACAGAGCCCTAGAAAAAGATATCCCAACCCCACTTCTCTCCAGCTCTATAAAAGCATTTCTCCCTCCCTGAACAGTGTGATTCTACCTGAGCAGGAGAGCCACCCTCACTATTGAACTCAATAAACCTTGCATTGATTTAAAGTTTCCAGTCCAGTTATTTAGTTATTCCTGTCTCTCCACAATTTTAGTAAAGTTACAGGATGTAAAATAAGTCCACATAAATCATCAGCATTTCCATATATTAATAACGAATGCAGCAGAGAAAGAGAAAATCTATTTTAAATAACTGCAGACAGGATAAAATGTTTGAAAGTCTATCTGCCAAGACACACAGGAACTATTTGAACATGACTACAGAACACCTCACACAGATCTTAATAACTGAAAAAATATTCATTGCTCATGGATAGGCTGAATCAACATAATAAATGTAAAAATGCTACCTAAATTAATGTGCTTCTTCAGTGCTATACTGAAGTACCAAAGAATTATTTTATAGAGTTAGAAAAATAATAACAATGTTCATCTGGAGGAATGAAAAATCAAGAATATCAAGGGAATCAATGGGAGAGAAAGTGAAGGAAGGCAGACTAGCAGCATCAGATCTGAAAGTATACTACAAAGTGGTGATCATCAGAACAATGAGTGTCCAGATAATAAATAGAGTCATTAATCAATGGAATAGATTAGGCACATAATATACAAAAAGGAAGTGATTGCAGTAACCTAATGTCTGATAAACCTAAAGACCCAAGATATTGGGGCAAGAACTAACTAGTCAACAAAACTGCTGAGAAAATTGTAAAGTAGTCTGTCAAGAACTAGGCATAGACCAACATTTCACCACTGTATACAAACATAAGCTCAAAATGGGTGCATGATTAAACATAAAGAATAATATAAGCAAATTAGGGGAGCATAGAAAAAATTGCCTGTCAGATCTACAGATAAAAGAAGACTTCATGGCCAAATAATAGAAAGAGAGGATCATGGGATGTAAAATGGATAATTGGATTTCATTAAATTTTTTAAAGTTTTACACAAACAAAACCAATGCAGCCAAAATTGGAAAGAAAGCAAGTGAGAAAATATTTTTACAGCTAGTTTCTCAGATAAAACTATCATTTCTCAAATATACAAGGAACTGAAATAAATTTTGAAAAATAAGAGCCATCCCCCAAATGATAAATGGTCAAAGCATATGAGCAGGCATTTTTCAGAAGGCATTAAAGCTATCAATAGACAAAAATGCCTTAAATCATTAATAATTAGAGAAATATAAACTAAAACAACTCTAAGGTACCACCTTACACCTATCAGATTTGCTAAGATGATGGAAAAGGAAAATGACAAATGCTAGATGTGGAAAAATAGGTACACTAATGCATTATTGATGGAGTTGTGAATGGGTCCAGCCATTCTGGAGAACAATTTCAAACTTTATTCCAAGGGATATAAAACTGTGCAAACCCTCTGATCTAGCAATACTATTACTAGGTCTGTACCCCAAAGAGATCAAAGAAAAAGTAAAATTATCTATATGTACAAAAATAATTATAGCTGCTCTTTTGTGATGGGAAAGAAATGGAAACTGAGGGAATGCCCATCAAGTGGCAAATGGTTGAACAAATTATGGTGTATGATTGTGATGGGATACTATTGTGTCATAAGAAATGATGAAGAGGATGGTTTCAGAAAAATCTGGGGAAAACTTACATGGGCTAATACAAATTGAAGTGAGCTGAAGTAGGAAAACATTGTATATGGTAAGAGCAATATTGTAATGACCATCCACTGTGAAGGTCTCAGCTGCTCTGATCAATACTATGAACTGCAGCTCCAAAAGATGCATGAAAAAATATTCTATTCGCACCCACAGAGAGAGATAACCGAGGAACTCTGGGGGCAAATTGAGCTATATTTTCTTTCACTTTATTTTTCTTGCTTTTTTCCACACAACATGGCTAATGTAGAAATGTGTTTTACATAACTTCACATGTATAATGGGTATCATATTTTTACCTTCTCAATGAGTGGTGGATAGGTTGGAGGAATGGAATTTGAAACAAAATAAAAACAAATCAAATAAATTTAAAAATAGATTTTTGGGGTAAGATATATAATGCCAGTATAGATCTTTTTCAGCAAAAATGTTCTAGTTCTAACAGTTCTTTTCAAATAAGGAGTCTTTGTCCCAATAATTTGTATTCCTGACAATCTGACGTGATTGCTGTGTGTATTAATCTCTATGTATTGCCTATCTAGCCTATTTCACTGGTTAGCTTCTCTAATTTTTATCCAGGACCAGATAATTTTGATAAATACTATTTTTGGTATAGTCTGAGATCTGATAGAACCAATTCACATTCATTCCCCACATATTTATGATATCCCTTGATATGTTGACCTTTTATTGACCTATATGAATTTTATTGTTATCTCATCTGATTCTAAAACATATCCCTTTGGTTATCTTGTTGCCATAAAACCAAATCTACTATTTTAATATTATTTCCATCTTTGCTATATTGGCTTGGCCTAGCCATAAATATTGAATATTTTTAAAAATTATTCATGTCTTTGTCTTTTTAAAAAATGTTTTATAGTTGCATTTATATAAATTTATATGTATTAGTCATCACAGATATTTTGTGCATTTTTATCAGCAATGGAATTTCTCTTCCTTTACTGGGTTTTATTGGTAATAATATTTATTGGTTGATGATTTTTACTGATTTATTTTTTAGATTGCCACTTTACTGAAGCAATTAATACCTTGATTAACTTTCTCTGGACTTCTCTAAATAAACCATCACCTTATATACAAATAAAAATAATTTTTCTTTCTTTTTGTCTATTCTAATTTTTTCAATCCATTTTTCTCATTTTATTGCAATAATGCAATGTATCACATGGAGTGCTGGCCTCAAAGACAAGAGAACCTAGCTTCAACTCCTGTCTCTAGGACACAGTGGCTGAGTAACGCTGAGCAAATCACTTAATCTTTCAGGGTTCTAGGTAACTCAAGATTACAACTTTCACAGAAAATGCTGATCTGTACTGTTAGAGGGTGTTTCCTCATTCAGGAATTCTCCAAACCAAGCTGATGCTGCTTCCTATGGTCCTAAATCTTCCTTCCTCTTGCTGCTCAAGCACGCTTTTGTCATCCACTGAACCTCTGCCTTGAGCTACTGCTCATCACCTTTACCATTGTCACCTCCTGAAATGTTGCCCCCTGCAGATGTCATACACTGGAGCTCTCCTTCTGC
This sequence comes from Trichosurus vulpecula, assembly GCF_011100635.1. Taxonomy (NCBI): domain Eukaryota; kingdom Metazoa; phylum Chordata; class Mammalia; order Diprotodontia; family Phalangeridae; genus Trichosurus; species Trichosurus vulpecula. The sequence goes on along the minus strand of NC_050577.1, from coordinate 94,557,344 downwards.
AGCTGTCATTGGCTGAAAATGCACCCTATTTTTACTCTCTGCCTTGACAGCTGTCTTCTTGTGTTTCTCCACTGCACTGCTATTTCCATCCACCACATCCCCTCCATTCTGCCTTCTCCCTGGCTTCTTAAGTAACACTCACTGAATCTTAGCCCTAGACCTTCTCAGTGGTCCTCTTGCTATACAGCTTTGGAAAAGTGTCCTGCTTCCACTGAGTGAACCCTCTCCCCAGGCAATGTGCCTTGAGGCTGGTCAATACACTTTCATCTCTGTTTTTGCTTGCTTGGCTTCAATTTACCTAGTATCACCTCCTAGGTGGTATTGCTCAGGTGGCTATGAGATTTCCATTTATTACTCCTCAAATGAAAAGTCCCTGACCTTTACTTTTAGCTGAGTCAGACTAACTTCAATTTACCTTTCCCTGCCTTGTGGTACAGACAGAGTACCCCTACTATTGCACAGAACCTTCTACTGAGGCTAGAGGGACAAGCACATGTCCCTCCTTGTTTTCCCTTTTAATTCCTGTCATGCCCCAGCTATGACAACTGTCTTGAAACATTAATGAGCATCAAGAAGGTACCAGGCAAAGGGAGGGGAAAGGTACATGCCAACAAAGCTTTTCTCTCTCATCTATCACAAAGTGCAATGGATTGTTTTCATAGTTAGTGAATTCCCCATTCCTGGAGGTCTTCATGTTGTAGAGGGAATTTCTAGTCAAGAGAGTTTGGATTAGATGGCCACTAAAGTTCTTTAGACAACTGAGATTCTATAATTTTGTGAGGCAAGGTATTTGTCTCAGAATTTCTGTCTAGAGGCAACTGGTGGCCCAGTGGATAGAGTGTGGGGAACATTTTATACCATTTTATATCATTTTTAATTTCAACCAGACCCAGAACCTGAATTAATGAGTAACTGGAAGAAGATCCAGGACCTGGGCTTCTTTGTTTTCTAAAAGTTTGCTCAGGAAATACCCTTACCTCTGTCAACAAGGCCAGATCAGACTGACCTAAGGACATTCTGACCCCTGATAGTCATTAAAGGATGAGACCCTAACCCCAAGAGAGACTACCTCGCTTAATATTAACTGACCTTTGTCAACTATCTGATTTGTTGTATTTACAATCTATTCCATTAAGGAAAATCCTTGTCTTGTATCATAATTAACATACAGGGGGTCATAAAAGTAAGGTAACACAGGCTTGCTGGGCCTGCTAAAATAACATACATAAGTTTTCTCATTCCTTTGTTCAGACAGCCAAAGGTTATGTTCTGACCCCTTGTATGTACAAGTAAGCTAGCTTAGCTGTGCTTTAAGGGAAAATAATAAACAACATGGATTTTTCTATCATGTAGCTTGTTTGCCTCCTTCAACCAAACTTTCAGGTTTAACAAGTGCTGCGCCCGGAATCAGGGAGACTTGAATTCAAATCCAGCTTCAGACACTTACTAGCTATATGACCCTAGTCAAGTCACTTTACCTTTGTTTGCCTCAGTTTCTTCCATTGCAAAATGAGGATAATAGCACCATCGAGCTCTCAGAGTTATTGTGAGGATCAGATGAGATAATATTTGTAAAGCCCTTAGCACAGTACTTAGCACATAGTAGGTATTATATAAATGCTTATCTTCTTCTTTCAAACCACTGTGGCTTCCTGTTATCTCTAAGATTAAATACAAAATCATCATCATCAATAAATAAATATTAAGCACTTTCTTTGTGGCAGGCACTGTGCTAAGTGCTGAAATTGCCTCTGTTTGGTATTTAAACCCCTTCTCAACCTGGCCCCAATCTAAAGTACAGTTGTTATGGAAATAGAAATGACAAGACTTGGAAAATGATTGAATATGAGACATGAGGGAAAATGAACTGTGGAAACTTCACAGCAAGTGGTTTGGCCCTTGGCCTCATAGCCAGTATGGTTGAGATAGGTTGAGATATGGCCCAGAGTATCCAACTAAGAAAGAGGAGATAGCAGTTTCTTTTTTCTTTCTTTTTTTATTGTTTCCTCCCCTGACCCCAGACAAGAAATGATAACAGAGCACTGGATTTGGGGTCAGAGGACCTGAGTTCAAATTCCAGCTCTGTCATTTTCCATCTCCATTATCTTAAGCAAACAATTTAATCTCACTGAGCCTGTTTCCTCACCCATAAAATTAGGGCATTGGATTGGATAATTTCTAAGGTCACTCCAAGTGCTATAACTTTGTTTTTAACATGGTATTTTTTTTCTCTAGGCAAAGTTAGTCACTGGGTGAGGTAATCACCGCAGAAACTAAATTCCTTCTTGTAAACTATGGAGAACAAAAGAATGGAAAGAGAAACTAACCACAAAAGAAGGAAGGGATGGAGGGCACCAGAAGGACAGAAAGTCACTAAGAAATTGTCTCAGCCAAGCTGTGCTTTTGAGAAGGATAAATGAAAGACAGACAGATAGAGAGGATCACAGAAGATGTCATGGACAATTTTGATAACACAATAAAAAGTGTTTGCACAAGTGTACCTCCAGTGAAGAGAAGGTTAGAAGGGAAAGTTAACTGGAAGAAAATGTTTGCCATTTCTGTGATAAAGATCTCATTTTCAAGGTATATGAGGAAATGATTCAAATTTCTATGCCCCACAGGCATTGTAAAGGGGAATCTTGGTTCAGGTCTTGCCCCAGTCAATGAGGCAAAATTCACAATACAAGAAAATTTGGAAACACAATACTAGCATACACAATATCATGTATTTAAAACATGAAACAAAATTTTGCCAGTCAAAAGACACCAATTCAAGTTGAATGCATTTCCAACTTATCTTACGTAGAAAATCACTATTCATTTTTATCACTCTTGTTCTATATCGATTGCATCATGGAAGCATAGATTTAGTGTTCTGTGGTTCCTTAGAGACTATTAAACCCCAACCCCTTATTTTATAGAGGCCCAGGGAGACCCAGTGACTTCAGGTCATGCAGCTTGCAAATGTCTGGGGTAGTATTTGAATCCACATCTTCCTAGTCCAAAATTCTATCCATATTTATCATCCATATAGGGTACCCATGAATATGTGCAGTCCTAGAAAAAATCATTCAGGGGAAGTTTAATCATAAAGAGAATATTTTTTTCTAAAAATCATTGTAACATGGACAATTCCCTTCATTAACATAGCGTGAAAGAAAGCTATTAAATAGGAAGAGGTAGACTGACAAATTAACCAAACATGTGCATTAAACTGATCCACCCTTCCTCTCCCAAACCCAAAACCCAAAATCCCTGCTCTTTTTCTTTGAATGTTCCCTCCCCTGACTCCTCTAACCCATCAAATCTCTTCCCAGGTCTTCTGCTATTCTCCAGCTCCTAACCAGACTCACCTTCTCCCAGAGAGAGGGGAATGGTCTTCTCCACCAGCCTAGCAAAGCAATCTGAGCTATTGCTTTCACTTTTGCTTCTAAAACCAAGTTTTTTATCCTTCGGAATGCTCAGGGAGTGGCCTTAATCATTGGGCTCTGGGGCCCTCCTGGGGCAATAGGCTATAATGAAGCCTTCTAATATGTGAGGAAAAGATCAGCAGTGTTTCTGAATGATTTGGTGAGCTTCTCAAGGCCTTGTTGTTATTGTTCAGTCATGTCCATCTCTTCATGATACCGTTTGAGGTTTTCTTGGAAGAGAAACTGAAATGCTTTTCCATTTTCTTCTCCAGCTCATTTTAGAGATGAGGAAACTGAGGCAAATGGGGTTAAGTGATTTGCGCAGGGTCACACAGCTAGTCAGCTCAGAGTCAGTATTCTTGTATACATGCTGCTAACTGCCCTACCCTATGTATTATTTCTGAATTTGTATATTGTGTTTTTTCTAACAAATGAATCTTTGAAATACCCTTGTGTGATCTGTAGCATGTGGTGAATGGAGAGTAAAGGAAAGTTGGGCTTGGGCTGGTATGAACAGAATGGGCAATTTCATATTCATAGAGTATTAGACTATAAAGATGTGGATTCAAATCATACCCTAGACATTTGCAAGCTGTGTGACCTCAAGTCACTGGGTCTCCCTGTGCCTCAGTTTCTCATCTATAAAATAAGGGATTTGGATTTGATAGTCTCTAAGGTCCTGTCAAGCGCTAAATCTACACTTCCATGATGATCTTAAGTATAGTACAGATGAGTAGGCATGAGGGCTACCCTGCTCAGCTTTATCCCAGAATCTAAATGGCAGCTTTACTCAGTGCACAGGGGAGCCATAGAATCAGCCTGAGAAGCCCAGGAGAGCAGGACTGCCCTCTGCTATTTGGGGCTACTTTGCCCCAACCACCCTAGTGCTTTAAGGAAAAGACCCATTAAATGAAGAGAAAGGCTGGCTGGTTGCCTTGTGTCTGAATCGTAGTGGCCTCATCACTGATCTAGGGCCTGGGGGGAAGCTCAGCTTTCCAGGTTAAAAACCTAAATTTGATCATTATAAGTCAGGAGTAATTGGGCCTTGGGGGGATGATTCATAAACTTGCTAGAGACTAATTGCTAAATTAGAATGACAATTGATTTCAAATAGGGGATTACTACAGTAGGATAACAACAGAGATTCTAGGGGTTGACAATTTCAGGAGAGCAAATTACAGATCAGAAGGTATTTGGTGAGCTTGGGATTAGGTCAAAGATAACAGGAGGTTCTTTTTAAAAATGATATTTTTATTGATATCTTTTGTGTTTTCACCACTGAAATTTCCTTCTCTCCAAATCTGCTTTCCCCTCAGTGGTGCTAATGTGATCAAAGATCTTTCCTACCCATTTAATAGGCCTCAGATGGAGCTAGTTAAGGGAAGCTTGATTAGAAGAGGCCTATTTGTATAAAGGCCCATTTGCTAAATTGGTGCTAAGCCCCAGGGTCCCAAACAAAGTGTATATACCCTGTGGATAGCCATTAAGCTCAGACTAGAGAGCTTTGGAGACTAGGGAGCTGTGGAGTTGAGAGAGCTTTGAAGAAGACAGAACTGTGAGAAGAAGAGAGATCTGTGCAAGGACTCTGAGAACAAACTGAGGTTTTCAGAACTGTGGGGAGAGGACTCAGGAAAGCAGACAGTCAGGATCTGTGAGTGACTGTTTATGGGAAGGCCCTAGCAAAGGGGAATATTATAGGATGGCTTGGCTCTTTGCTGTAATATGATGTTTTAATCTCCTTGCTGTTACATTGAGGTGGACTTACTGGTTTTGGAATACAATTACTGCTATGTTGAATTGGGGTTATTGGTTCTGGAACTTGATCCTCTGGTGTCTGAATAATTGTTTTACTTCCTCTGCCTTCTGTACAGAGAGTCTCTTATACTTTGTGATTCTAAACAATACAGGCATATTCATTGTCACCATCAATGTAACGAATCTTGCCTTACTGATACACCCTATACTGATGCACCTATCCTTAAGATAGGTGCATTTAAAAAAAAAAAAAAAGAAACAGAGGAAGAAGAAGGGAAAAGAAATTCATCAAAATCAATTGACATATTGGAAAAAAAACTGATATCATATCTCATGTTCCATGCCTGTGAATATTGACCTCTTGTTCTCTTTTTTCAGGCCAAACTTGTTATTCATTATTTCATATCATTCTGTATTAATTGCTTTGTAGTGGCTGTTATTACCATTTACTTTGATGTAGTTATTATATATGTTGTTTTCCTGTTGCTGCTCATTTCCCCTTTGTATCAGCTTATGTATTTTCAATTTTTTCTGGATTCATTATGATCATTGTTAACAGGATTTTAATGAGTGGTAATAGCAAGGCAAGTGGGAATTTTGCTGTTTATTTTTCTTTTGGAGTGCTTCTCAGCGCTAAAGCAATCAAGTGTCTTTGAGTCTTGCCTTTGTTTGAATCAAGAGTCTTTGATGGCTTGCTTAAGTCACAAGAAAGCCTAAGTCAGATGAGTTTGAGTCACATGGTTGTGATGCCCTCTGTCAGCTGACCATGAATAAGTTTATATATACTCAGAGGTTAGCATTTTGCTTTGGGGCTCACTCACAGGAAGATTGTTTGTGTGATTTGCCCAGATGAGACTCTGGGTAGCTGTTAAGGAGCACCCCTGGCTTTGAAAACCCAGATGTTGTGCTTCTCTCTCTCTGGTAACTATGTATGTATTGCTATGGACAGACAGTTAGAAGCCCTGTCTGCTGATTTGTGTTATTTGCTCTGTTTATATAATTTCTGCTTGAAATTTCTGTTTGTGTTTTCTTAGGAGTCCGGGGTGCTGACTTTTCCCCCTGAACTAAGTGAATGATATATGTATATTTAATTAAATTGTAAATCCCTTAAAGTTGTTTTCCTTAGAAAAGCAGATCAAAGAACTTGTGCTAGCAGCCCTCCTGTGTTCTGGTGTTATTGGCCTTACACCTCCGCAGTAGCTGCAAGTAACATTGTTGTCACATGAGCCAGTCTCTATCCTGAGAATGACAGAACAGCAGGCCAGAGACAAAAGTGCCAGTAATCAGGTAGCCTATAATTAATTAATTTCATAATGAGGAACAGATTTGCAAATAGGGAATTCTCTTGATCAGAATTTCACCTTGCTCAAGCGAAGACAGAGATTATATACACTTATCACAATGGGAAGGGAGGGGGGGGGAATAGATTACAAAACATCATTTCCCAGGCCAGAGTGGTTTCCCATAACAAACCCACAAATCTCACAATCCAACAATTCTGGCATCAAGTCTTTGGGGGTCCATGACCACAACCCCACCACTCTACCCCCAGGGCACATAACCAGAATTCTATGATGGGAACAGGTTCTACAATCTTTCATTCATTTCATTTAAGGTACACAGGAACAAGAATGAAGTGATTGTGAGAATGTTGTCAAGGGTTTGATTAATCATTTCAAACTACATTGTAAGTCTGACTCACAAGAGAGGCAATTCTGAAAAATCTAATCTATTATAACATTTATTATATATACATATATCATATCAATTGATATGAAAATCATAATTCCCTTCTCAAAATTGTTTCTTGTAGCACAGTAATATTCTATAAATTCACCTTCCTCTGTATATTTACCTATTCCCCAATTAATAGGAAACTTGCACAAAAGTAGTGGGATGTTCTTTAGGAAAATTTCTCTCTGTGATTCCTGGAGGAATTACCCTTCTTTGACCTAAGGATAGTTCTGTCCAGTAATTGTTGTTAGTCATTAGAATCTTAGGATTATAGGGTTATTGATTTTAATGCTGAAGGTGACATTACAGATCATTAAATCCATCTTAAAGATTTATAGATGAAAAAGGGGAGCCATAGAGAGTTTTTCACAAGGTCTAAAGCCTGTAAGCAGTATACCTGTTTGAGCCCAGTTTCCTTGATTACAAACTTGGCTCCTTTCTATTCTAGTACCCTACCCCTATGGAACAATGATGAAGAAACATTAATATATTCTTTGTTTGGTTCTTCTTTTTTAGATTCAATGTAAACCATTGCCTCTTTGTTTTTATTATTTACAAATTGGAATTGCTTTGTAGCAATCTCCCTCAGGACCTTCCAATCTCAATATAATTTCAGGTAACGTTATTGCTATCTCCTGATGGATGTAACTTTACTAGGTCAATTAAAGACATTGTTCTATTTGAGCATGGTGTAGCCATTTCTATTGCTCTGGTGGGTCTTTTCACTCTCACACACAAGTCTTACTTTCAGTCAGTCAAACATTTAATCCACTATATGCCAGGTACTGTGCGAACTAATCACTGGGCATACAAAAAGAGGCAGATGGAGGGTGGAGCCAAGATGGTGTCTGGAAAGCAGGGACTAGCGTGAGCACCCCGCCAAGTCCCTCCAAAAACCTATAAAAATGGCTCTGAACCAATTCTAGAACTGCAGAACCCACAAAATAGCAGAGGGAAGCAGGGCTTCAGCCCAGGCCAGCCTGGATGGTTGCTGGGTGAGGTCATTCACGCACAGAGCTGGGAGCGGAGCAGAGCCCAGCATGGGCCACATGGATCAACCAGACCAGGAGCCGGGCGGAGCAGGCCCTAGCACCCTGAATCAATGAGCTGTGGCAATTACCAGACTTCTCAACCCACAAACACCAAAGACAACAGAGAAGAACTGCAGAACCCACTAAATAGTGGAGGGAATCAGGGCTCCAGCCCAGGACAGCCTGGATGGTCTCTGGATAAGGTCTATCCTGCACAGAGCTGGGAGCGGAGCAGAGCCCAGCATGGGCCACATGAACCAGCCAGACCAGGAGCCAGGTGGAGTGTGCCCTAGCGCCCTGAATCAGTGAGCTGCAGCAGTTACCAGACTTCTCAACCCACAAACACCAAAGACAGCGGAGAAGGTTAGTGGGAAAAGCTGCTTGGGACAGAGTGAAAGAAGGAGTTTGCAGTTCGGCCACTGCCCCGGAGGCAGCAGAGGTGGGGCACCTACAGAACTACAGCTGCAGTTGCTTGTGGCCCCAGGCTTACCTGGTGGGAGGCATTAAGTGGTGGATCAGAGCAGGAGTGAAGAGCCTGCTGAAGATCTAAGTCCAGTCCGGACTGGGGGTTCTTGGGGAAGGAGGAGTGCTGGTGTGGCAGAGCTGGCACATACCCCCTAGCTTGGAACATAGTACTCTTTAGTCTACAAGCAGTCATACCCCACTGAAAAACTCAAGGGTCAAGTAAGTTGGCTGGGAACATGGCCAGGCAGCGAAAACGCACCCAGATTCAGTCTCAGACTTTGGAATCTTTCTTTGGTGACAAAGAAGACCAAAACATACAAACAGAAGAAGTCAACAAAGTGCAAGAGCCTACAACAAAAGCCTCCAAGAAAAACATTAACTGGTCTCAGGCCATGGAAGAGCTCAGAAAGGATTTGGAAAAGCAAGTTAGACAAGTAGAGGAAAAATTGGGAAGAGAAATGAGAAGGGTGCGAGAAAACCATGAAAAACAAGTCAATGACTTGCTAAAGGAGACCCAAAAAAATACTGCAAAATACACTGAAGAAAACAACACCTAAAAAATAGACTAACTCAAATGGCAAAAGAGCTCCAAAAAGCCAATGAGGAGAAGAATGCCTTGAAAGACAGAATTAGTCAAATGGAAAAGGAGGTCCAAAAGACCACTGAAGAAAATACTACCTTAAAAATTAGATTGGAGCAAGTGGAAGCTAGTGACTTCATGAGAAATCAAGATATTATAAAACAGAACCAAAGGAATGAAAAAGTGGAAGACAATGTGAAATATCTCATTGGAAAAACCACTGACCTGGAGAATAGATCCAGGAGAGATAATTTAAAAATTATTGGACTACCTGAAAGCCACGATCAAAAAAAGAGCCTAGATATCATCTTTCAAGAAAATATCAAGGAGAACTGCCCTGATATTCTAGAGCCACAGGGCAAAATAGAAATTGAAAGAATCCACAGATTGCCTCCTCAAATAGATCCCAAAAAGAAATCTCCTAGGAATATTGTTGCCAAATTCCAGAGCTCCCAGATCAAGGAGAAAATACTGCAAGCAGCCAGAAAGAAACAATTGGAGTATTGTGGAAACACAATCAGAATAATCCAAAATCTGGCAGCTTCTACATTAAGAGATTGAAGGGCTTGGAATATGATATTCCGGAGGTCAATAGAGCTAGGATTAAAACCAAGAATCACCTACCCAGCAAAACTGAGTATCATGCTCCAAGGCAAAATATGGATTTTCAATAAAATAGAGGACTTTCAAGCTTTCTCAGTGAAAAGAGCAGAGCTGAATAGAAAATTTGACTTTCCAACACAAGAATCAAGAGAAGCATGAAAAGGTAATCAAGAAAAAGAAATTGCAAGGAACTTACTAAAGTTGAACTGTTTTGTTTACATTCCTACACAGAAAGATGATGTGTATGATTCATGAGACCTCAGTATTAGGGTAGCTGAAGGGAATATGCATATATATACATATATATATATGTATATATATATGAGTGTGTGTATGTATATATATATGTATATATGTGGTTGTATGTGTGTGTGTGTATATATATATATATATATATATATGTAGAGAGAGAGAGAGAGAGAGAGAGAGATGGGGGGGCACAGGGTGAGTTGAAGATGAAGGGATGATATCTAAAAGAAATAAAATCAAATTAAGGGATGAGAGAGTGTAAGAAATAGGAGGAGGAGTTTTGTTTCCACAGAACTAAAGGTGTACTTCCCTCCTCCTTCCCCCCCTCCCCAGCTTTAGCAGAAACCAGGCTTCAAGGTCGTTCAGGTGAGAGGTCAGAGGCTTGTAGGCATGTGCATGCTTTTTGAGAAGGCAGTCTGGGGAATTAGAGAGGCCAAACCCACTTGAACCAGTTCAAGCTTATCTAGGGTCTGGTCTTGGTCAAGAATCCAGGCCTACTGATTTGCATAATTTGCATATGTTAAAGAGGGAAAGTAGGGGAAATAAAAGAATATAGTTTAATCCTAAACTAAGACAAGGAAAATCTAATTAACTTCACTTTTGCTTCTGTATCCTTATTATCCTACTTGTATAAACTGTATAACCTAGGAAGACCATGTAAAAAATAAAGATTTTAAACTAACCATAACTCTAGCAGGAGTGGAGGGAATGGTTACCCCTGCTCCTGCAGCTGTATTGGTGGGAGTGTTCCAGTGAGCACTACCCCCGCTCTCTCGAGGAACGTAATAAAATGCCTTCCTCTGTCTGTTGATAAGCAAAATGGCCTTTGTTTTCTTTGAGTAATTCAGTGAGCCTTACTAGGTGCTAAGCCCCAGGCCCAAACCCCATTAGGTGTCAACCTAATCCATGTGGATGTGAACCTCCCAGGGTCCTAAGGGGAGGGGCCAACTCAAGAACCAATCACCAGAGCCTGAGCTCTGGTGATTCAGATGACGTTTGATGATGTCTGAAGCCCTATAAGAAGGGAGGACAGAGCCATTTGTGCGGGGCTCTGGAGATGGTGTTGATGAGTAGACTCCGGGCAGCTATAGCTAAGGAGCCCTCCAGCTTGTAAACCCGGATGCTGAGACTTTGTTGAACTCTGGTAACTATGTGTTGGGATTTGAGTCAGACAAAGTCTGTCTGTTGATGTTTGTAATTTTTTTGCATTTTGTTTTGAAGTTCAGGGTGCTGGCTTTTTCCCCTGAACTAACTGAATGATATTTGTATGCATGTATGCTGAATCAAAAGTAAGCTTGTCAACCCCTTCACCTTGCTTTCCTTAATTAAGCAGATCAAAAGAACTTGTGCTGTTGGCAGCTTTCTGGGTGTTAGCTGTGGGTAAATCTCATACCCCCACAGAAGCTGCTAGCCGGATTGTTAAAACACTCTGCCCACTCTGGTCTTGAAAGTTCTTTGGGTGAGAATGGGCAAATCACATGGATCTTCCTAAGGTCAAGTGAAGGAAAGCAATAGGCAGCAGAAGCTCGTCCTGGGCTTACTCCTGGATCTTGCCTTGGAGTGTCCTGTGATCCCCACTGCGGTGTTAAGAGGGCTACCACTCCTGATTCCCTTGGGGAACCCTGTGGTCTGCATAGCCTTCTTAAGGGGACATCGCTTGGGATTCCAGCCCTGTCTCGGGAGCCTTGTGATCTTACTGCCATCATTTGGGTCCTCCTTAGGGTCTGACCCCTAGGAGGCCCTGTGATCCCCACAGATTAAGGGGGGACTACCCCTTGGTCTTCCTCTGGGAGTCCTGTGGTCTGTACAGCCTTCCCTAGGGATTATCGCAGGGTTCTTCCTCAGGACTTTGGCCCTGCCTAGGAAGTCCAGTGATCCCCAAAGCCACGTTTTCTCACAATTTGGGGAAGTCCAGTGATCCCCAAAACCACATTTCTCACAAGAGGAATATATTGAGAGAGGGAGAAAGGGAGAGATAGAATGGGGTAAATTATCTCACGTAGAAGTGGCAAGAAAAAGCAGTTCTGTAGAAAGAGAAGAGAAGGCAGGTGAGGGAGAATGAGTGAATCTTGCTCTCATCAAATTTGACCTGAGGAGGGAATACCATACACACTCAATTGGGTGTCTTACCCCACAGGAAAGAAGGAGGAAGAAGATAAAAAAGGGGGGATGATAGAAGGGAGGGCAGATGGGGGAGGAGTTAATCAAAAACAAACACTTTCAAAAAGGGACAGGGTCAAGGGAGAAAATTGGATAAAGGGGGATAGGTTAGGAAGGAGCAAAATATAGTTAGACTTTCACAACATGAGTATTGTGGAAGGGTTGTACATAATGATACGCATGTGGCCTATGTTGAATTGCTTGACTTCTTAGGGAGGGTGGGTGGGAAGGGAAGAGGAGAGAGAATTTGGAACTCAAAGTTTTAAAAACAGATGTTCAAAAACAACAAAAAAAAAGTTTTTGCATGCAACTAGAAAATAAGATACACAGGCAATGGGGCATAGAAATTTATCTTGCCCTACAAGAAAGGAAGGGAAAAGGGGATGGGAGGGGAGTGGGGTGACAGGAGGGAGGGTTGACTGGGGAGCAGGGCAACCAGAATATACGCCATCTTGGAGTGGGGGGGAGGGTAGAAATGGGGAGAAAATTTGTAATTCAAACTTGTGAAAATCAGTGCTGAAAACGAAATATATTAAATAAATTAAATTTTTAAAAAGAGAGATTATAAAGGGAGGTGTGTTGTCTGCATTCTTGAAATACTGGGTGTGTTCATTTCTATGCCAATGCTGCCTGTTTCTAGGGAAATGGTATATCTATACCCAGAATGGTGGGGTGGTGAATGGTAGGATAGCTGTAATGAAGAATTTCGACAAGAGTCAGCTGATCTAGCCTCAAAAAGATACTTCTTGGATTCAACTTATGACTTTTAGAGATCTCTTTGTCTTTCATTAAGTCTCAGTTTCACCATCCATAAAATGGGGTTCACAGAACCTCAGATTTAGAAGGGACTCAGAAGCCATCTACTGAATACTTTATCTTTAAGGAATTCCCTCTGTGACACAAACCAGTAGAGTTCCAGGGACTGTAATGATACCACTTTAAAGGACCCTATACTAATTATAATTTTTTTCCTATCTAGGTTAGAGCAATGGGGATCACAGTCTCCTGGAGATTGTTTCCAATGGCTTGACATCACAGGAGACTAGAGCTGAAAGGAACCACAGAGACCACTTCTTTGGACTTGTTTTCTCATTTACCAAAGGAGTCAGCTGGACCAGATGAAGTGACCTGTTCAAGTCATAGAACTAGTTAGTGGAAGAGCTAACATTTGCAGTTGGGGCTTTCAGATTCCTATCTCTGGCTTCCTTCCTCTCTGTCATGTGCCTGGGTCCAATCAACAAATCCATGAATGAAAAGAGAGGGAGAATGACTAAAGAGGAAGCTGAGATGGAAACTTGTCCAGAAGGTGCTCCAACCAAGGAGTCAGTAAGTTCTTCAGCACTGATTGTTGACTTTGCTCATATTTCCTCTGAATGGTCATCAGACTCTCTAGGGCAGAGCAGTTTTGATCTGATTCCTTTGATGCCACATTCTCCTTATAGAAAGCTGCCTTAGAACCCTGTTCCTGGCCTATTGATTCTTCTCCCAGATCCTCTCTTAACTGCTGAATATTTTTCTGGATATACTCATATACCTCATTGGAGTAGCAGCAGAAGTCATTTTTCCAGAGAACTTTTTCTATCATCTTCATCAGTTCCTTTAGTTGGGTCTCCTGTCCCTCCCCTTCAATTTTGTTGTTGAAACCACAATAAAATCCTTTACGCACCTCATTCAGCCAGGCCAAGCTTTTGTTCTTTGTTTCTTTTAAGTATTCCTCCAGAGTATCCATCCCTAAGTCTTCTTTCCTGGTGAAAACAAGGATAGTGTGGGACAGGATCCCCTCTCCAAATATCTCCTGGATTCGCCTAAGAGCCTCCTTGTCCTCATTGGTGTAATGGCCCAACTGGATCACCAGGAGTAGGACATGAGGCCCTGGAGAAGAGAGGGCCATACAGCGACAGATCTCCAGATCTTTATTTGGTTGGGCATTGGAGGAAAAGATATCTGGGGTGTCAATGACCACAAGCCTTCTTCCATGCCATTCTCTGCTCTCTCTTTGGCAGCTCTCAGTCACTGGCCTGGAACTGAGCTTAGATGTAAAGGCTTTCTTGCCAAGGATGCTATTTCCAGTTGCACTCTTCCCACTTCCTGTTTTCCCTACGAGGATGAGCCTCAATTCTCTCAGCAACACTGAGCCTAGAAAGGACCAACATGAAAATGAGAGGGTCAGAATTCTGAAGGACATAAATATCCTTTTCCCCTATTGCCTTTAGCCAACTAATGTTGAAAACCAAAAGTCAAGCAGCTGTCATTGTTCTGATTAAAAATTGGACCATGGGAAATCAAGATGGCTCCTCCTACCCCTTTACCCCTGCACTACTCCCTGTCCATCATGAAAATCTCTGATCTGTCTTTAACCTTACCCAATGTGAGCTATCATTGGATTATTAACTTCTTGAAGGCATGGAATGTCTTCCACCTCTTTCTATATCCCCAGTGCTTCACACAGTGCCCAGCCACAGTAGACACTTAATAAATGCTTATTGACTGACTGACCCAATGTAGTCAGGGGAGACAGCATTGCATGGCTAATAAATTCCATAGGGATGAATGGCATCTTAGACAACTGACTAAACAGATCTACAGCAGATTCTGAATCAGTATATTGACCCCATTGTGATGGTGTTTGATACCATCATGATGGCATATGTTTATAATCTGTCAATGATGTTATTGTGAGAGAACAGATGGAATAATGAAATCTAGGGTAAGCTGGCATCCTGGTTTACCTTATGTGTGGGGAGCCAGCTATATTCTATTTAGGCCTCTTAGACCTCTGCAAGGCAGGGTCAATTGAGAATGGGTCTATGCATGGCAAGACCAGTTTTAGGCAAAGAAAACCCACCTTTGTAGCTAATTATCTACATGGGAGATGACAGAAATGTTTCAGCCTGGTTATCTATATGCAAGAGAATATAAATGTTTCAATTTGGTTAGCCTTGAGTAAAAATAGTGTCTCGCTCCCAGGAACAAGGAGATAAAAAACTTAACCAATGTTTTATTGTACTCTTCTTTGAAGTCTGGGTGACTCAGCAATTAACCTGTATAAAATACTGTCAGTAACTCCATTAAAATCAGTCTATAGCTTGACTGTATGACTCACCTAGCCCCATGTCTTTGTCTTTTTGTGTCAATTACTTCATCATATATTCATGCCACTGTGGGCACACTTATGGAAGCATATTTTAAAACTACAGTTTAGTTCAATTGAAAATATTAAGGAATAATATTTTCTCTAGTCCAAAATGCTTTCTAGACATTTCCCTTTGATAATGTCTACCAAGGTCAAAGGCTAAGAGCCTGGGAATAGAAATTGAGAAGGTTCTCCAGGGTAATTCCAAAAGGTTAAATCACTCTTGGTCCATTAGATAAAGTAGAATGTTGACCCCAAGAGTGCTTTGTGATTTTGTGACATTTTCCATGTTCAAAATTCCTGTAACTGTTACCTCAATTTTCTTGGGGTAGAGTGATGTCAAAGGAGATGGGGATGGTGGAGAGGGAAGGAACTATGGCAGTTTGGACTTTTCTTTCTTTAAGCTAGAAATGCTTGGATTTATATGAGTGTTAAATTAATTGAAA
This sequence comes from Trichosurus vulpecula, assembly GCF_011100635.1. NCBI lineage: Eukaryota > Metazoa > Chordata > Mammalia > Diprotodontia > Phalangeridae > Trichosurus > Trichosurus vulpecula. The sequence goes on along the minus strand of NC_050577.1, from coordinate 94,541,778 downwards.
TTGTTTCTCGTAGACATGTGCCTAAAATATAGAGTACAGTATTCATGTTTTTCTTTGACAACATGATAATGATTATATGGTGTGTGTGTGTGTGTCATCAAAGAATTCTCAGTTCTCTAAAATTAAAATGCTCTAAGAAGTACTTCAGATGGAAATGGAGTGAACAAAATGAAATTCTTTGGTGCTTCATAAGTCACTTTAGGTCATCATAATGAATGCAAACTGTCATTGTAAATGACTGAAAATTTGAGTTATTTGAGCTTTGGGACTTAGAAGTGACTAATTTTTGGTGCATGCATTCTTCTGTGTTTTTCCTCATGCTTGTCCTATTTTTCATCCACCAAATGTCTCCTTAAGACTGACTTCTTCTGTAGAATCTTTAGAAGACCATTTTGAAGCTACTCTAAAAGCAACCAGTGATTATCAATTTTTTCACTTTCGAATGCAAATTATCATTCTGACTATTGTTGTGGTGGTTGTTACTGGTCCCCATCCTGACTGTATTATAGTAAAACTCAGGTTACAGAAAAATATTTCTTCTCAAACATTGCTTTCACCAAGTCATTCTTCTGCCCTAGAAATTTAAATGACTCTTTTGTATATCACATGAAGTCCAAAGTCAAGTCTTTCAAAGATTTAGGTCCAGCACAGCTACTTCAGAAATTCTATCCTTCCACTCTGGTCAGAGAACTCTCCAAGGTTCCCCTGAAAATGTGTAACCTACCCCTGCTCATGTGGCTCCCCTGAACCTAAACGAATTTACATCCTGTAAAGGTAATCAGTGAACGGGAAGATCTTTCCCACCCATTTGAGTGGGCTTCAGGAGCGGGGCTCTCAGAGTCCTGGGGGGAGTGGCCAGGACTGGAGCCAATGGTAGGTGCCTGAGTTCTGATCCACATGATGACATGAAGCCTGTGGTGGAAGGAGCTTGCTGAACAGTTGGAGCAGAGCTAAGAGGCAGTTGGTGAGAGCAGTTAAGAGCTGAAGGAGAGAGGAAGCAGTCAGCTAGCTGGAACACAGCTTGGAGACTGCAGTGGAAGCAGCGGCGATGGTGGCAGGCACTACAAAAAAGCAGGACTGACCCTTGTAGAGAACAGAGAGTGCTGAGCAGAGGCTTGAGGCCAGTGGGTGGTCTTCTTGCTGGAGGGCCCTGGCATTGGGTGGGGGGAAACACCAGTATGGCTTGACTTGCTGCCATAATGTTTTTCTGTGGTCACTATTGTGAGATGGGCATACTGGTTTTGGAAGGTTCTTGCCAGGATGTCAAACTGGGGACACTGGTCCATGGGTCTGCTACTTTTGAGTTTCAATAAATGCTTTAACTCCTCTGCCTTCTACTTAGAGAAGTCCTCATATCCTGTGATTCTGGACCATTCAGGCACATTCATGGTTATCTTTGAAGTCATGAATTCTGCCTTAATGATATACCTCCTCAAGTCTCCCTACTGTGTCCAAATCCTGCCTACCATTTGAGGCCTAATGATAACTTTAAGTGAGCTTCTTCCATAAAGTTATACCTAACTAGTAAGCCAATAGTGATCATTCTTTTCTATGAATTCTTAGGATACTTATAATCTATGTTTCCTGTTATGGCATTTTTCTACTGCATGCTATTTTCTCTGTGTGTGTTTTATCTCTCCATACATGGACCTCAGACCTGGGACCATGCTCTATATTTCCTTTGTGCTCTTATAATACTACCATCGCATTGTGAATATGATAAATGTACAATAAATTATTTGGAAGTTACCCAAGAGAATTAAGAGCCACTAGGAAAGAATTAGCCCTAGTCTGAAACAAATGTTCAGAAGAAGCAGAGATTGAGATTGGTAACGGTGACTGTTCACAGGCTAAAGTGAGGTCAGTAAAATGTACAATGTTGGTGGATCAAAAAATCATATGCTATATTGACTATTAGAGTTATATAAGATGCAATTTTCATATGTGAAAGATGAGAAAAGTGAAACCAGATAAGGTAAAAGATTTCATTCAATTCAATCATAGGAGTAAGAAATATGATCTGGGATACTGAGAAATATTGAAAAAAAATGAAGATCTGGCCATTTCTCTCTAGAACAAAAGTTGTTAACCTAAGATCTGAGAACATTTGAAAAAAATATTTTTAGAGCTATTTTTCAATCAAATCAGCTTTGTTGATATTCCTATGTATTTTATCATATACACTAAAAGAAAATTATGTGAAGGGGTCAATAGGCTCTATGAGACTAGCAAAAAGGATGCCCTGCCCTAGAGTGTACATTCTTTCTCTTCATCCCTTCTTCCCTGTAGGGGTTATCTCCATTTTCTAGATTCTCTGCATTCTAAAGACAGACTGCCTGAAGGTAAAGTGCTGACTTCCCTGTTGGGGACAATCTTCATCCTTCACCCTGTTCCAGCTGGAATGCCTAGGGTCTAAGACAATGTCTAGTCAATGAATCTTGACAATCTACAAAAGAAATGAGGAAGCAGGAAAAGAAACTGGATATAAAAGAAATGGAAGAACTTAGAGGAATAGTCGGCAAAGGGAATCAGAGAGGTCACAATTATAGAGCCAGTCAGAATCTATTGAGAATCTGTTATTAGAGACAGTATGGTAGGGTACAAAGACTCTAGGATGTAGAATCTCAGGACCTGAGTGCACATCTTCACTTTTCCACTTACTATTTGTGTGACTCACAACAAATTACAGAGAGATTAAGTGATCTCCTTGGAACTCATTTTGCTCACCTGTAAAATGAGAGACTTAGCATAGTAGATGGAGATCTGTGTTCCCTTCCAACACTTAATCTATGGTTCTATACATGAGACATTGTGCTAGTTACTGTGAAGTATTGAGAGGTGTATAGACCATGAACTTTCCCTCAAGGAGTTGGAACCCTACTTGGGGAAATGATATTGAAACAGAAAAAAATTACTACAAAACAATAGAGGACAGGATATAATGAAATGCCAAACTGTAAGAGATAGATTGTAAGAGGGCAAATAGCAGAGAAAAGGTTGGTGAAAAGTTAGAAGAAGGAAAAAGGCTTCATTTGGGACATTTGCCTCCAATGTGTACATTCTTTCCAGTCCTCTCACTTCCCTCAGTCCCCATGCTCTAGAGCTTCTACACATGATTTTCCTACCATATCTAATGGTAGACTTCCTAAAGATAAAATGCTAACCTCCATTCCTGTCTACCATTTTGTTGATCTCCTCCAGAAGCCCATTCACTTGGAGTTGTTCCTCCTCTCCTGTGACTCGGTAATTGAAAGCATAGTACTGAAGTCCACAATCCAAAATGAGTTTCTTAAGAGGTCTGTCTGCATTCTCTATGAATTCCATCAGGTCCTTGCCTGCCAAGTCTTCTTTCCGGGTGAACAGAACAATCAAGTGTTTCCTCAGAGCTTCTTCCCCAAAAACCTTTTTGATGTTCCCCACCACTGTCTCATCTTTCTCTGTGTAGAACTGCAGAGGGGTCACTAGAAGGAGGGCGTGCAGGCCTGGGGAGCACATAGAGGAGAGATTGCAGAGCTCTTTCTGGGAGTCCAGTCGGGAAAAGATATCTGGAGTGTCAATGAGCACAACTTTTCTTTGCCTCCAGATGCGCTGCTCTTTCCTGCACACTTGGGTCACTGGCTGCTCACTGAGTCTGGACTCAAATATGCACCTTCCCAGGATGCTGTTTCCCACTGCACTTTTCCCTGAACCATGTTTTCCCACAAGAAGAATCCTCAATTCATCTATCTCTTTGTCCTGCTTGGGCTCTATCATATACCCAGATCCTGTTGAGATAAAACAGACATGTTAATTAAGAGCGTTTCTTGCAAATAGCAACAGGGTTCAGCAGGACTTGGGCAGAACTTAGGACCTGATCAAGGGACTTCATTTCACCATGGTCAAAACAGGGGTGATGAATTTAGGTGAATCCTACAATCTAAGAGTCAAAAGGGATTTCAAAAGTGTCATAAGAAAATTTTTCATTTCTTTTGTATTGGCTCTAGTACAATCTTCTTTTTTTGAAAGAGCCATGTGTATGGTTAAGGGAATATAACATCTTCTCTGTCCATTAATAGGCCCATGTGATCGCATGTGTTCCTGTTTTCTTTTGGAAGATGGGCCGTGTTCCCAAGTCTAAAGGTACACAGGTATTTCAATCATGGATGTCTTGCCTCTTTGAACTCTGGCCCAGTTCATAGCTGTGATGTAGTCTGAGTAACATAGAGACCTGGCAGGTACTGAGCCTATTAAGTGCTGAGGCATGCAGATTTTCAAGCTAAGCCAATCAGGGGCAGAGTCTTTGTTATATATTCTGGAAGGTTGGTATTTTGCTTTAGGGCTCACCCATGGGAAGAATGTTTCTTTGTGATTTGGCCAGACAAGACTCTGGGTAGCCATTGTTAAGGGGCCTCCCAGCTTTGTGAACCCAGATATTGGTGCTTCCTTGTCTGGTGATGTAAATCACTCTAGTTCTTTGTTTAGATAGTTGAAGCCCTGTCTGTTGGATTCTTTCTTGGATACTCACTTCTCTCTACTAATATATCTTTATCTTTCTGTATTGTTTAATTAAAGTAAGATTATTAACCCCTTTGAACCTGTCTTTCCTTTAGAAAAGCAGATCAAGAACCTGTGTTAGCTGCCCTCCTGTGGGCTGGTGTTATTGGTCATACACCTCCATAGTAGCTGCTGGTACCATTACCGCTACGCCATGTAACCTGCTGAAGCTTTTTAGAATTTACCTGATATTTCCAAAAGTTAAAAACTAGAACAAGGCATCTCACAGGTAAACATACCTCATGATTTTCCTCTTCACTGGCATAGGGAAACCTTTGAATTTGGCATTTGGGAAAACACTTGTTAAGCATTAGGCATCAGGAAGCCTTGAGATGGATAGTCTACTGTCTCCATACTTAATCAATAGGCTGTATTAGGTGAATTAAATAGATGGAATGTTTTGACAGATAATGGACACATTCTGGGAGTTTTCTATCCCAGAATGGTTGATGTTGGGCTGGGTCTAGTGCATTAAATTTCAGTACTGTCTAGGAGTTCAGATGGGTCAAGTTTCTCCTGCTGGAAACTAGGAGTCAGTATGGGAATAATAAAGTCAGGACACCTAGGGAACTAATCTGAGTTCATTGTCATTAAGGATGAGAGCAAAGGGGGTTATGTCTTCATTGTCTATGTTTCAATTTGTCATGGACAAAGAAAGTAAAGCATTTATTTGTTCCCTGAAGGATTTATAATGGAGAACACAGAACATGCCTATTGACTTTACTTGACTTGATGGGACGTGCCTGGAGCTAAAAGAACTAAGGTTCCTCCCATACAGAGATCTCCTTGTAGCTATGTCCAGTCCTCCTCCATGACATGTTCTCACTTCCGTGCTTTTGCTCATGCTCTCATGCTGTTTTATTTTTATTATTATTTTTTGATGCTGTTTTATCTGACTGAAATGCCCTCCTCCTCTCTTCTTAATCAAATCTCTCTTGTCTTGACCTATGTAGACATGAACATAAGATATGAGACTCTGATGGGTTAAAATAGAAATTAAGGCATGGTCTTACCAGATGCATTGTCTTCCTTTTGATAGGTCTTGACTATATTCACAAATCCCTGAAAAAATTAGAGAGGGTGGATGGGGAAAAATCTTTATGAATCACCAAATTCATCTTTCCTCCAAGAACAGAAATGAAAAAAAAAAACATTCCTTAAAGACAAAGAGTTGAGCCTCCTCAAAGAGCAGAAAGTAGTCCCAGATATTTTGCATAAGAAATGAGATAATAGGTATGGGTTCTGTCATAACCTTAGGACCTTCAAGAAAGCCCAGGAAGGCCTGAACAGAAAGACAATAAGTTGTAAGGCCCATCTACTACTGCTACTGCTGATACAACTTAATCCATTGCAACTCTCTCATTTTACATAGGAGTGAACTGAAGCCTAGAGAGGGCCTTGCCCATCCTCACAGAGCTAGTTAGCCACAGTTCCAGGATAATCAGGCCACCTGATCTACCCTGGATAGTGTGCTCTAAATTTTACCACTCTCTGTCTGGCCTTGACTGCCACCTCCTACACATGGCTCTTCTTGATCCTACAAGTCATTAGTACCTTCCCCCGATGAAATTACTTTTTACTTAATTGTTTGTGTTTTTTTATTTCATTATCTGTGTGCCTGTTTTTTCTACCCAGCAAACTGTGAGCTCCTTAAGGGCAGAGACTTGTTTCATTTTTGTCTCTGCATTTCTAGAACCTAGCAGAGTGTCAGCTACATAGAAGAAGCTTAATAAATGTTTGTTAGATGAATGAATTCCAAAAAGGTTGTATTATAGATGTAGCACTTTCACTGGATCGCAACATGTGTTGTGGCCCCTTCCCATGGCACATGTGCTCTAGTTCCATGCTAAAGGAAATGCACAACCTCGTTACCCCTTTTTGGAATCAAAAACGTCATAAAAATGTAAGAGATGATGTTCATCGATGTAATTCTCAGATTCAGGCTCTTACCTGGGAATCTTGGGGACTTGGTAGTCTTGGTAACATATCTGTTTTGGAGTCTATATTGTTTTCTTTCATTCCTATATTTGCATTCAAGTGTGCATAAGATTGGCCATTCTTCTCCATCAGCAAATCAATCTGTTCAAAGAGACTCCTAACCTGAGTATCCTGTTCTGCTACACCTGCTTTGTTGTTGAAAGCACAATACTGGTCCCCACAGTTCAGAACCAGATTCTTGAGATACTCATTGTCAATTTCTTTAATGTACTCTTGAAGTAAGTCATTCTCCAGCTCTTCTTTCCTTGTGAAAAGCAATATCATGTGCCTCATAGCTTCAGCTCCAAAGATCTTCTGAATGCCCTTCACCACCTCTTCATCTTCCACTGTGATAGAATTCAGAGATGTCACAAGGAGCAGGATGTGGGGACCTGGAGAGCAGAGGGTGATACATTGCCTGACCTCTTGTTCCCTCTCTCCAGCAGAGATCCTTGTAGAAAAAAGATCAGGGGTATCAATAACCACAACTTCCCTCTTTCCCACAGTTCCACTTTCTTTCTTGCAAATTTTGGTCTGAGGCTCTTCACTATATTTGGACTCAAACACTCGCTTCCCCAGGATGCTATTGCCTGTTGCACTTTTTCCTGCACCATGTTTCCCCAGGAGGAGAATCCTTAATTCTGAGGATCCAGAGGCTACTTCTGGCTCCATCTGCTGCTGCTGACTCTTCTTAGCTGGCTCTGTTGGGACAAAAGTGACCTATTGATAACCATTCCTTCTGACCATCACAAGAAACAGGGTCATCAGAATAACAAGGGAGTGTATATTATTTCCTTACAGTTAACACCATTCAACAGTCATTCATCAAATGGTCCACTATGTCTAGGTCACCCATTTGGGGTAAAAAGCCCTCCATAACCTGCTCCCCACCTTTCCAGTTCTCTTACACCTTCTATCCCTCCTCCATGCACTTTGTGATCCAACGACACTGGTCTCTTTGATGTTCCTTGGCTCTGACTCTGGACATTTTCTCTGGCTCTCCCCAATGTCTAGAATGCTCTCCCTCCTCATCTCTACCTCTTGCCTGTCCTGATTTCCTTCAAGTCCCAACTAAAATCCCATCTTCTACGGGAAGACTTTCCCAACCACTCTTAATTTGAGTGCCTTCCCTTTTAAAATGATTTCCTATTTATCCTGTATATAGCTTGTTTGTACATATTTGTTGTCTCCCTCATTACTCTGTGAACTCCTTTAGGGCCAGCAAGGTCTTTTGCATGTCTTTGAACCCCTGGAACTTAGAACAGTCCCTGGCACATAGTAGGTTCTTAATAGATGCTTAATGAATGACTGATTGGCTGGTAAGCAGAAGAATAGGTAAGGCCATTATCTCTATTGTTTGCCCTTACAATTCAACTCAAAAAAACATTTCTTCAATATTAATTAGTGATACTGAGCTATAATTTTATTTGTCTGTTTTGGCTCATCCTGGTTTAGTTATCAGCAACGTATTTGTTTCATAAAAGGAATTTGGTAGGACTCCTTTACCTTTTTTCCCAAGTAGTTTATATAGTATTGTGATTAATTGTTCTTTGAATGTTTGTGAATCCCCATGGCCCTGGGGTTTTTTTCTTAGGAAGTTCACTGATGGCTTGTTCAATTTCTTTTTCTAAGATTGGATTAAGTATTCTATTTCTTCTTCTGTTAATCTGGGTAATTTATATTTTTGTAAATATTCATCCATTTCATTTAGATCATCCAATTTATTGGCATAATTGGGCAAAAGAGCTCCCAACAATAGTCTTTAACTTCCTCTTCAGGGGTGGTGAATTCACCCCTTTCATTTTCAATACTTGTAATTTTGTTTTCTTCTTTTGTTTTTATAATCAAATTAAACCAATGGTTTATCTATTTTGTTGTGGTTTTTTTCCATTAAATCAGCTTCTTGTTTTATTTATTAGTTCAGTGGTGCTCTTACTTTCAATTTTGTTAATCTTTCCTTTAATTTTCAGGGTTTCCAATTTGGCTTTTAATTGAGGATTTTTAATTTGTTCTTTTTCAAGTTTTTTTCAGTTCCATGTCCAATTCATTGATCTGTACTTTATTTTATTGATGTAAGCAATTAGAGGTATAAATTTTCCCCTAAATATTGCTTTGGCTGCATCCCATAAATTTTGGTTTGTGGTCTCATTGTTGTCATTCTCTTTAATAAAATTATCAATTGTGTCTGTGATTTGTTCTTTGACCCACTTATTTTTTAGGATTATACAATTTAGTTTCCAATTAATTTTTTAATCTATCTTTCCATTGACTATTATTGATTGTAATTTTGATTACATTACAATGTGAAAAAGATGCATTTGCCATTTCTGCTTTTCTGAATTTGAATGTGAGGTTTTTGTGTGCTAATACATAGTAAGTTTTTGGGGTAGGTGCCGTATTCTTCTGAGAAAAAGGTATATTCCTTTCTATTCTCATTCAGTTTTCTCAAGAAATCCATTAAATCTAACTTTTGCAGAATCTGGTTCACCTCCTTAACTACTTCCTTGTTTATTTTTTGGTTAGATTTGTCTAGTTTTGAGAGGGGAAAGTTAAGATCCCCCATTAATATAGTTTTATTTTCTATTTCCTCTTGTAACTCGTTCAGCTTCTCCTTCAAAAATTTCTATGCTATACCATTTGGTGTACATGTGTTTAGTACTGATATTACTTCATTGTCTATGGTACCTTTCAGCTAGATATATTTTCCTTCCTTATCTCTTTTAATTAGATTTATTTTTGGTTTTGTTTTGTCAGAGATAATGATTGCTACCCCCCTCCTTTTCTTCTTTGCTTCAGCTGAAGCATAATATATTCTGCTCCAGCCTCATACCTTTGCTCTGTGTGTGTCTCTGTGCCTCAAATGTCTTCCTTGTAAACAACATTATTGAAATAACTAAAAACCTTCAAAAAGTTGCAGGATATAAATAAACACAAATGAATCATCAGCATTTCTATATATTGAGAACAAAGACCAGCAGCAAGAGAGAGAGAAAATCCATTTAAAATAACTATAGACAATATCAAATACTTGGGAGTCTATTTGCCAAGACAAACCCAGGGACAATATGAACACAATTGAAAACACTTTTCATACAAATAAAGTCAGATCTAAACAACTGGAAAAATATCAATTACTTGTGGGTAGGTAAAGCCAATATAATAAAAATGACAATTCTACCTAAATTAATCTATTTTTTCAGGGACATATCAATCAAACTACCCAAAAACTATTTTAAAAAGATAAAAAAAAATAACAAAAGGTCAAGGATATCGAGGGCATGAATGAAAAAAAATGTGAAGAAAGGTAGTCTAGCTGTACCAGATCTCAAGCTGTATTATAAAGTGGTAATTAACAAAACAATCTGGTATTGGCTAAGAAACAGAGGGGCGGATCAGTGGAATAGATTAGATGCACATTACATTATAATAAATGACCATAGTAATCATGATGAAGCATGCTATCCATCTCCAGAGAAAGAAATGATACTGTCTCAATGGAAGAGTACTATTTTTCACTTTCTTCCTTGCTTTTCTTCTTTCTTTTTTTTATTCAAGTCTTCTTGTACAAAATGACTAATATAGATTTTCATGATTACATGTGTACAACCTGTATTGGATTGCTTACCATTTGGGGGAAGGATAGAATTTAGAACTCAAAACCTTTTTTAAAATGTTAAAAAATTATAATCTGCAATTGGGGGGAAAATAAAATATTATAATGAAAAGATGGGAAAAAATTTCTTCAGAAACACTTTACTCAGTGTTATGGGAAATACGGAGTTTAAGCTCCATTCCCTCATGGATCTTACAGTTTACTAAAAAGATATGAAAGCAGGATAATTATAATACATAATAATACATGATAAGTATATTTTGCTAACAGGAAGGGATCAAAGAAGGTTTCATAGAGGAGCTAGGCATTAAAGGACAGGTTAGAATTTAGCATGTGAAGAGGAAGGTAAGATATTGCAGACTCAGGTAACCATGTAAATAAAGACTCAGAGCTGGAAAAGTATACTACATACTCAGGAGAAAGAGAGTGGTCCAATTTGGCCAAAACATAGAGTGCATGGAAGAGAGTAATAAGAAATAAGGCTAGAAATCTAGGATGGTGCTAGGTTTTGGGGAATCCCATATTCTAGGCAGAGGAATTTGAAATTTACTTGGGAAGAGTAAGATGGGAGAGGAGACAACAGGGGCAGGGTAGAGATCAATTGATCAATGTTGGTCAACTGATCATTGGTGGATTTAATGAACTTATAAAGAAGTGAACCTTCACTTTGAGCTTTTGATTGTCCGTACCTCTCTTTATAGAGTGTGAATATGATCATTGGTATGGTCAAAATTAAGAATAAATTATTAACAGAATAAAAGTCAAGTTTCCATGGCTGGTACTGACATCAAGAAGATTTGATTGGCTGGTACTTTTGGTCCAAGGAGCTACCCCTCTCTGATGGCTCATGCCAAGTCATACTTCTCCCGGATCACAGCAGGGGTAGGGGAGGAAGAAATTAAGAAGTGCTTATTGACCTATTGATTTCTTTCTTTGCCCACCCCCAGTATACATTAACAGCTTCCAAGGGCAAATAGCATATGGGCACAATTCCAAGATCACCAAATGTGTTCACCCACAGCTTTTTTGCCAGTCAAAGAGAAGAATTCCTGATAATAGGCTTTCATAGCCTAAGAGGTGATGAGAAACAACCCAGTGCTTGAGTACCTGGAAGAAGTACAAGGGAGCAGCATTTTCTAACCCATGCCACATAAAGAGTGAGTTCATGGACTAAAGTTACAACATGCTGGAGCTAAAATCATGTTCTTTGCTCCTCTGCCTGTGATGGTAATTTATTTGAACAGTACAGGTTGTTTGAGAAGTGGGCTGCCTGCCCAGAAGCTATAAAGTGTGTTGTGCATAGGGCAATGTTTTCCATTTCATGGTTGTCTAATCCGTTGAGGGTTTGCAATGGTGGTCCAAGGAGTTCATGCTAAAGATTTTGTAGTGGCACCTTAAGCATAAATAATTGCAATTAATAATACTATGAGTAGTACATTAAATTTCCCGGAGTGTTCACAACACACTTTTTTGTTCTTTTTGAAAGGGGAAAGGAAGGAAAGTGAACAAGCATTTACACAGCACTTGTGCTGTATAGCATTGTGCTAAGGACTTTATAAATGTTATCTCATTTGATCCTCAGAATGATCCTGCAAAGTAAGAACTCTATTTTACAGTTGAGGAACCTGAGGCAAAGAGAGGTTAAGTGACTTGCCCGGGATCACACAGACGGTAAATGTTTGAGGCTGGATTTGAACTCAGGTCATACTGACTCCAGGCCCAGAATTCTATCCACTGTGCCATCATCTGTGTATGTATTTAAAAAAAAAGTGGGGGTGGGCCTTGAACAAAAACATGTTGGGACTAATTAATCTAGGGGAATGTACAAAACAGAGGGTGGCACAATAACTGTAGGAGGGATTGCATAGAACCCTGTGGAAGAGAGGTTTCACTCAGGTCAAAATTTGCCTTATTAGTAATTACAAGATCTTTTACTTTCTGAAGGTAGCTTACAGATTATGTCAGAGTTTTGTGTGTTTTCTCTATCTTTCTACCTATTCTCTAAAACCTTTTTGTCTTCATTGTGTATGTGTGCATCTCAAAATAAAGGCTTTCTCTTCCCTGATATTTATTTGTGACCCTGAATGCTTATAAAGGAACTAAAAAGCCCTGTTGCTCATGTTTGTGAAATCTACACAGCAGTCATACCAAATCTATATTTGGGTATATTTCAGAGTAAATTACAGGCTTAGGAGCAAAACTAGTTTTTTTAAAGTGATATTTAGGGGTCACCCCTGAGACCAAACTTGGTCCGTGGATTTTGGAGAGCATTAAGGAACTTCCTCCAACCACTGAAGCCAAATACTGATATGGTCTCACTCGAGAAAAGGGGATATAGTAAGAGACAGCATAGTGATGTGGATAAAGTGTTGGACCTGAAGTTAAAATAGGCTAGGGTTGAACCTAACCTCATATCTTTAATACTCATGTGACCACGTGCAAAGTACTTAAAGTCTCAATTTCTTCATGTGTAAAATAGGGATAAATAAAGGCTGCAACATCTATCTCACAGGGTTCTTGTAAGGAAAACCCTTCACATACCTTAAAAATGCTAATAGACATAAATGTAATAAATGTGTGTGTACACAGTAAAAATAAATAAAAGAGGACTATGCATGTTTGTAGGCAGAAGAGAAGGAGCAAGTGGAGGAGGAAGGATGAAAGAGAAAGGATAATTGTCTTAGAGGTAGGGGGGAAATGTTATCTAGAGAGTGGACAGAGAAAATTAGTGAGGAGTAAGTATACCATATAGCCTGGTACCAGAAAAGTAGAGGAGGAAAGAGTGGCTGATAAGGGCAAGTTCTGAGGACAGAGATAAGAGAGCTTCAGTTGAACAGTCTCAATTTTCTCAGTGAAGCAGAAGTCTCTCAATTCATATGAAATAAGCTCCACCCATGTGCAAGATAAGATCCTAGGATCAGAGGTCTAGAGGTGGAAGGGATTTCAAGTCATCTAGGCCTAACAATCCATTGATAATCATTTATTAAGTACCTACTCTCTGCCACACACTGTGCTAAGTGCCAGGGTTGACAAAGATAAAATGGAAACAGTCCAAAATAACCTTATACTCTGACCTGGGAGATAACATACAGGTATGTAGGCATATACCAAACTCGTGCAAAACATATTCAAGGTAACCTTGTGAATGGAATCATAATAATAAGAATAGTGATCATGACAGTAAGTTAGCATTTATGTAGCACTATAAGTTTTATAAAATGTTTTACAAATATCACTGTATCTTTTTCTCACAACCACCCTGCCTGAAAGAGAGGTTTCCTTTGAGCAATGAGGTCAGATGCAAGATGCAAGCATTTTAAAAGAAAGTGAGAGAGGAAGCAAAGGCAGCAAGTGTAGGCATTTTTCCAGGACTTTGTCTGAGAGAAGGAGGAGAGATTGACAATGTTAGCTTGAAGGGAAGAGAAGGTCTAATAAACTCTCATTAAGCATGTGAGAGAATTATACATGTTTATAGGCAGCAAGGAAGGAAGGGGTAAGTAAGGAGAGATTGAATCTTACAGAGATAAAGAGAGGTGTAATCTGCTAGAGGAGCTGGAAGGGCATGTGATTAAAGGAACATGTAAAGGTGGTTGGCTTTGGTGAGGAGCAAGGGAAAGGGCCACCTCATCATCAGCAACTGGAGTAAAGAATAGGCTAGTGGGAGATGATGTCAAGGGGTTGTGAGATGTGGAGAAGTGGAAAAGAGAGAGCTCCCAGTGAATGACCTCCATTTTCTCAGGAAAATATGACGTAAAGTCCTCAACTCAGAGAATGAGGTGAGTGATATGGAAGAGAAGAGAAGGATTGAAACAGCTTCTTTGGGGAGTGAGTGGGATTGGAAGTCAATTGGAAGAAAAAAGATTGAATCCTCAAAGGGTGGACCCAATGGGAAAAACAAAACATGAATTTTTGTTGTATCCAGTCAGTACAGTTCCATGGTTTCTACTTGCTCCATTCAGTGGATAGAAGAAGAAGCAAAGGAAACGGAGTGTGGGAGTAATCCCCTAGAGCTGGGTTATGGCAAGAAGGAACAAAGGCTTAAACAGTAAGAAGTTAATCAAAGGGTCACAGTTGGGAATGGAGAGGATAATAGCCAAAGCAGAGGTGATGCCTGGGAAAGCCCAACACCCTTATTTTACAGTCAAGGAAACTGAGGCTCTGAAAAAGTAAATGATGACTCAGGTGGTCACTCAGTTAGCAGAACTTATATTCAAACTTAGATCCTATGACTTCAAATTTAGCAGTCATTCCACTGGACTATGGTGGCACATTTATCTATTGTCACCTGTTACCAGTTTACTTGGAGTTTAGGGGTAGTCACTAAAAGGAACAATTTCCCCCAAAAAAGTACAGATACCACAATACTGTCATTACAGAGATAGTTTGTGATGAGGGGAAAAAGAATCCTTCCCTACTAATCCTTTACTTACCCAGTTGTTGGTCTCGGAGTCTTTCTTCATGATCCATGTCTGTAGCTTCCTGAAGCATCTGGGGAAAATTCAACATTTAGAAAATTTCATTAGACTATTGGATCAAGAAATAGAAGTGACAAAGCAATTCCATGACTTTTTTGATCAAAGGATCCCAGGCCTCTTGTCCTCAAAACATAAAACTTTTAATCATTATGGAGCATTTTGGTATATTTTAGTATTAAGGATTTGGTATCATTTTAGTTCAACATTAACCAACTGATTATTTCTAATATATATGTGCATATATATGCACAAATATATACATATTCAAAAAATATTAATATTGCAATCAGTTCTGGGTGCCAACATTTAAGAAGGATATTGATAAGATTGAATGTGTCCAAAGAAGAAAATGGCTTGAACACATGAACTTGATGGAAATGCAGATATTTAGTCTGAAGAAGAGAAGGCCCTTAAATTTGACAGTTAAACAGCAGCAGTCATCAAAACTGCCTGGTACTGGTTAAGAAACAGGGGTGTGGATCAGTGGAATAGGATAGGTACACAAGTAGGTGAAATCAACAAGTTTAGCAATCTACTCTTTGATAAACCCAAAGAGGCCAGTTTCTGGGCTAATAATTCACTATTTCACAAAAACTGTTGGGAAAATTGGAAAATGGTAGGGCAAAAACTGGGCATAGACCAATATCTTACACCATATACCAAAATAAAGTCAAAATGGGTTCATGATTTAGGAGTAAAAGTTGATACTCTAAGTAATTTGGGAAAGCAAGGAATAGTTTACTTATCAGATTTGTGGAAAAGTAAAGAATTCATGACCCAACAAGAGATAGAGAGCATTACAAAATGCAAAATGGATAATTTTGATTATGTCAAATTGAAATGTTTTTGTACAAAAAAAGCCAATGCAACAAGAATTAGGAGGGAAGCAGAAAATTGGGAGAAAATCTTTACAATTAGTATCTCTGATAAAGGCCTCATCTCTAAAATATACAGGGAGCTGAGCCAAATATATAGGAATACAAGCCATCCCCCAATTGAGAAATGGTCAAAGGATATGAACAGGCAGTTTTCAGAGGAAGAAATTAAAGCTATCTACAGGCATATGGAAAAATGCTCTGGATCGCTGCTGATTAGAGAAATGCAAATCAAAACAACTCTTAGATACCACATCTCTCCTGTCAGATTGGCTAAAATAACAAATCAGGAGAATGATAAATGCTGGAAAGGATGTGGGGAAATTGGAACATTGTTGCATTGCTGGTGGAGTTGTGAGCTGATCCAGCCATTTTGGAGGGTGGTTTGGAACTATGCCCAAAGGGCTATAGAAATGTTCATACCCTTTGACCCAGCAATACCACTTCTAGGGTTGTATCCCAAAGAAATCACGCAAGCGGGAAAAGGAAACATATGTACAAGAATATTTATAGCAGCTCTCTTTGTGGTAGCCAAGAATTGGAAATCAAAGGGATGCCCATCAATTGGGGAATGGCTGAACAAGCTGTGGTATATGAAGGTGATGGAATACTATTGTGCCATAAGAAATGGGGATGATGCAGACCTCATAACAACCTGGAAAAACCTACACGACATAATGCTGAGTGAGCGGAGCAGAGCCAGGAGAACGTTGTGCACAGCCACAGATATATGGATTCCGTGAGGACCAACCCTGACATACTGCGCTTTTCTCAGCAACCTAAGGGACAAGGACAACTCCAGGGGACTCACGATGGAGAATGCTATCTTCATCGAGACAAAGAATTGCGAAGTTTGAATACAGACTGAGGCACACTACATGCTCGCCTTTTCTGCTTCTCTTTTGTTTTTGTTTTTGGTTTTTTTGGTTTTTTTTGGTTCTGTTTCTTCTTTCTCATGATTCATTCCATTGGTCAAGGTTCTTCCCCACGACTTGACTAGTGCATAAATTAATTCAATGCGAAGTTATACATGACAGTTATATGAGACTTCATGCCCTCTTGGGGAGGAAGGGGGGAGGGAGGGGAGAAAAACTGGAACTCAAAACTATGTAGAACCGTGTGTGGTAAACTAAAAATAAATAAAGAAATTTATTAAAAAATAAAAAAAAAATTTGACAGTTAAGAGATCACTGATAACTTTGGAGACAGCAGTTTCAATTGAATGATAAGGTTAGAAGCCAGATTGAAGAGAGTTGAGAAAGAGGGAAAAGAAACCAGAAGCACCAATTGTAGATAGCTTTCTCAAGGAGTTTAGACAGAAAAAGGAGGACAGATTTTGGATGATAGCTAGTGGGGGTGGATGGATAAAATGAAGATTTTTTTGAGGATGGAAAAGACATCAGAATCTTGTATGAAGTAGGGAAGCAGAAAGTAGAGAAGGAAAAACTGAAGATTAATGAGAGAGTATAGATGATAGAGAAAGATCTCTTCATGGAGACAGGATAGAATGGGATCATTTGAGTATGTAGGGCTTTGCCTTGGCAAGAAGAAAGATTGCCTCTTCATGTGAAATAAGGATGAAGAAGGGGAAGAAGGCATCTGAGGGGTATGGGATGAGAAGCAGAGAGTTCTCGAAGTTAATGGCTTCATATGAGGCAAAGGTTCTCAGCTGAGAGTTTGGGAAGGGGGAGTCAGAAGAGGTTTGGAAAAGCTACTGTGGTGAGTGAGATAGTGAGCCAAATACAGATATGAAAGGATTGCTTCGCTTCAGTGAAATTCCCAGTTGAGATTATGTAAGATAAATTTGTAGTGGACTCAGCACAGTTTTGTGACTGTCTCTACCTTCATTCAGTTGCATGTGACTAGGAGTGGAGGGAGTAGATTGTAGGAGTAATCCAAGGCTTAAGCTTGGCAGGGGACCTCATTCAAGAAAAGGACAAAGGTTCTCAAGAGAGGAGGACAGTGTCAAGGTGAACTGGTTTCCCAAGGTCAGGATGAGTAAGGACACTGTACACTGACTTATGACCAGTTCAAATAAAAGTGCACATGTTAAAGGGGAAAAAAGTATGCAAGGGGAACAGTCTGGGGAAGAACCAAGGGATGGTGGGATTGGAGGTCGAAATAAGGATGAAAAACAAGTTTTGGACTGGAAAGACTTGTATGAACTGATGCAAAGTGAAATGAACAAAACCAGGAAAACATTGTACTTAGTAACAGCAACATCGTGTGATGACCAACTATAAATGACTTAGATTAAGACAATTACAAAGGACTCATAATGGAAAATGCTATCCACATACAGATAAAGAACTGGTAGACTCTGAATTCAGATCAAAGCATACTTTTTTCACTTACTTTATTTGTTTCACTGATTTTTTCCCCTTTTGGCCTATTTCTTCTTCCACAAGTGTAACTAATATGGAAATATGTTTTACATAATTGCAGATATATAATCTATATCGAATTGCTTACCATTTTGGAAGAAAGGAGGGATGGAGGGAGAAAATTTGGAACTCAAAACCATGTAAAAATGAATGCAAAAAATTATCTTTACATATAATTGGGGAAAAATAAAATGCTACTAAAAGAATAAAAGGAATGAAACAAGGTTTGGGGTTGTAAGGCAGAGGGAGAGATCGGATGACAACAGATTGGGGTCAAATGAGGGCATTTCAGGTCATAAACATGGAAGTGGTTCATTTCTGGCAAGATCAAGGATATGATTTGTGGGGCTGAGTGTATCAGTAAGGCAAGTGTCACAATATCAATGGTCACCATGAATATGCCTGTATAGTTCTGTATCGCAGAATATAAGAGACTCTCCACACAGAAGGCAGAAAAAGTAAAATATTAATTCAGATACCAGAGGATCAAATCCTAAAACCAATAACTCCAATTCAACATAGCAACAATTATATCCCCAAACCAGCAAGTCCACTTCATTATACAGCAAAGAATTAAAAACACAATATCACATCAAGGGACCAAGCCATCCCATAACCTTCTCCTCTGCTGGGGCCTTCTGGTCAACACTCACTCAGCTGTTTGCTGTTGCCTGCATTTCAGAGAGAGATCTTACCCTCAGAGTAAGTATACCCTTCTAAGATCCTGAGGGTTTCACAACCCTCCGGGACCTAATTAACAAAAGGGTATGGGCCTTCCTACAAACAAGCCTCCCCTAATCAAACTTCCTTAACTAGCTCCACCTGGGACCTATTAATGGGATTAATAGGCTGGGAAGATCTTTAATCACATTAATACCACTCTGATTTGGAGTGGTAGAGCTGATCATAGGAAACAAGCAAGTTGAAGAACTGGGAGTATCAATATGTAATTTGAAATCCTCTAGTATGAGAGTAAGAGGACTAGTTTGGGTAAGAAGACTGTGAGACAGTTACTAAATTCCTTGAAGAAGAAGAAGAAAGGAGAGCATCCTAGAAATTGATAGACAAGTCACCAGAATCTTGATGGAATGATAAATATGGCTTGAATGAACCTCAAAGGAAGCAAGGTTAATCATGGTGGTGGAGAGAGAACCCTTAAATGGCAAGTAGTAGCAGAGAGTATTTGAATGCCTTGACAACTAGCAGTTAGTCTGGAGTTATGAGTGAAAGTGCATCAAGAGCTGCAAAATATGGTCAGGGAAACTGTGACACCAGGAGAAAGCTAGGTGTCAGTGAGTTCAAGACGGAAGGACCAGAAGAGGAAAACTTTTAAATCTCATTTTATACCTACAGAGCAGGCATTCCAGAGTACACAGAGGAAGGGTTAAGTAGCTTTAGAGCCAGAGGTGGAGAAGGAGTTGAGGGAAATGAGAATAAGGGAGTTGTCAGTAGGAGAAAGAGAACAGGATTTGAACAGCAGCAACCAGGAGTTCAGAAGGAGATGAGAAGGGAATAACTGAGTGGGAGTAACTTTGAGGAATGAGTTCAGGTAGGTTATAATTTACCTCAGCCTCAGGGTGTGTTCCCAGCACCTCAGGGCACTATGGGTAGCTGGAAGGAGATGGGGAGATGGGTGCCCCAGTGGGAGCAAGGCAAGTGAGTCTGGAAATTTGCTTGGAGTTAGAAGAAGCTATAGAAGGTCCCTGAGTATGACAAAATGGTTTTTCAGGGAAGTCAGGAAGACAACAAAACTACTATGTAGTTGTAAGAGGCCTCAGAGGGTGCATGGTGAGAGATGGATGTCTGCTTTTCCTCCCGCTGAAGTGATTAGGTTATTTACCCATCTAAGAGCTGTCTCCTCTTTACTTGGCCACCTGTAGTGATTGGACTAGGACTAGGACTCATACTTCTCAGTGGAGAAAGGATCAAGACATCAATGGCATTGAGGAAGTCTCTTTTTTAGCTCTTAGAGTGTGGGGAGTGGCCCTAGAGAGAAAGGATGGCAGCTTGGTTACTCAAACAATTCTGGAATGTTAACCCAGACTGTATTTTAAGATATTTTTCCTTTGTTCAAAATTCTGATAAATGTTACCTAAAATTTTCTTGAGGCAGAGTCATGTTAGATGGCATGCAGACTCTCTTTCTCTCTCTCTCTCTCTCTCTCTCTCTCTCTCTCTCTCTCTCTCTCTCTCTGTCTCTCTCTCTCTCTCTCTCCTCTCTCTCTCTCTCTCTCTCCTCTCTCTCTCTCTCTCTCTCTCTCTCTCTCTCTCTCTCTCTCTCTCTCTCTCCCTCTGTCTCTCTCTCTCTCGCTCTCTCTCTCTGTCTCTCTCTCTCTTCTCCTGCTCTCTCTCTCCTCTCTCCCTCCCCTCTCCTCTCTCCTCTCTCTCTCTCTCTCTCTCTCTCTGTCTCTGTGTGTGTATGTATGTGTCTCTCTCTGTCTCTCTCTTCCTCCTTCCTTCCCTCCATCCCTCCCTCCTTCCCTCACTTCCTCCTTCCCTTTCTCCCTCTCTCCCTCTCTCCATCTCTCAGTTAACTTGGGTGTAGTTTGATGACATGTTGAATAAAACAGTTTCTGCCATACTGGAGCTAAAATTCCAGAAGCCACTATTAGTATTAATATTTTTCCTTCAACAGATATCATAGCTATATTCAAGTATTTCAAGGCTGCTGTAAGAGGGATGTGTTTGGTTGTTTGGCCTCAGAGTGAAGATCTAAAAGCAATTTCAGAGAGGCAAACTGAGGTTTGATGTCAGTCTAAATTCCTAACAATGAGAGTTCTCCAGGAGTGGAATGCACTTTCTTGGAGGCTCCGGGTTAGGGGGGAGGGAAAGCTGCCTTTCCTTGGAGATCTTTCAGCGAAGGAAGAAGGACCACTTGTCAAGCTATGATGGAGTGAGGATTCCCCTTAGGTATCAGCTGGACTCCCTGCCCCAGAGGTCCCCAGCAATTCTCAGTTCTGTGATTCTGATTCTATAATACTCTCTGACAAATGACAAAGTCCTATAGATTACCGAGAGATCATAGGACATGAGTGAAAAATCCCAGAATGATTCAAAAGAGAAAGAACATGTATAAATTAAGAAAGAAGGCAGAAATTAAGGTCAGGAACTAGAGCTTTCGGTGCAGGACTTAAAACTTTCCATGATTGGTTTAAAAACAAAATTAAGACAGCAGCTAAAATGCAGTACCTGGTAGGGAATTTCTCCAAAGGAGTAGAAACTCTTTACCCTGGATCCACCTTCATATAACATAAATAAAATGTGTGGTTCAAAACCACTGAACTTCCAAACAAGAAGTCCTTCTTCTTGTTTTGGAATTTTCAATTTCCTTCTCATAGATAGAACCACTCAAGTGACCCTAACCAGCAAGGAGAGCTTTGTTTTGTGGTTTTTCATTTGTCCAAGAATGGGACAAGGACTCCTTCCTGAAATTTTTACATAGATAGATGATCCAGGGCCCAAAACATAACCTCATTCCTCTAGGGCAGCATGTTTCTTTTGGTTGCGTTCAAATTCCCCTGAAATAACATCCAGAATATTAGGATCACAAACTTTCCAGCTGGAAGACCTTTGAGATCTTCTAGTCCAACCTTGTCAGTATGTGAGAAGCAACTTGAGCCCCTTCACTGAAGAGAAATGAGTTGCCCAAAATCACACAGTTAATCATAAGATGAAGAGGGAAACACACAGCAGCAGGAAGGATTTAGATGAGATAGAAGGATGTATGGGGGACAATTTTTAGGGGTGGGAATACACAAACAGGGAAGCTGCTTCCCGTCCCACACCAGCCCAGTTACAGATGGAGGTGAATACAGCCAAGACTATGGGAAACAGCTTTTATGAGCAGACTGGGAAGATGCATGAGCCACCAGGCCCCTCCTTAGAGTTGGAAGCCTCTCAGGCCACTTTTACTCCCTCCAATCTTCTCTCCACTAGCCAAGAAAAGTTCAAAAATTGGCTGTTACCAAAGGACCCTGGGGAAAATGCCCTATTTCCCTCTGGAGAGGTCCCAGCCTCAATACATCATGGCCAAGAAATGGGTGAGCTAGACAACTTCTCTGCTCTCTTTCTTTTGTGAGGTGTGTAGTGAAGGTAACTATCCCCCGCCTTTTTTGAGGCAATCCAGGTTATATGCCCAAAGTCTCACAGCTAGTAAGTGTCTGAGGATTTGAACACAGGTCCTGCCCACTCCAAGGCCAATTTTTTCCCATTTTCCTGTTGAAAAGGGAAGTACAAATGGTTAAATAACTTGCAGAGGATTAGAGAGAATCTTGGCAGAGGTAGGAAAAAGAATTACAATGTATTTCCAAACAAAACAACTTTTAAATTTTACTTGCTACTTTTCTTCAAATGTTGCAATTCCCTGTTATTCTGTCTATTGGGCCAGGGCTGTCCAACCTTAGGTTTTTATTGAAACAATAGACAATATATTTTGATTTACGATTTTAGTGAGAGCTCTGCTGTAGCTGGGCTTCATTTACTAAAGCATTTATGTAAATTTCTATGCTTGTAGGTGGGCTGAATAAATCGAAATGCTGGCCGAATAAATCGAAATGCAGGCCGCATGCCACCAGAGGGCCGAACTTTGGACAGCCCTGTATTTGGCCTTAAGGCCTATAACCTGCCAGTGAATCCCATTCTTTCTTTGGAGTGTGCTCTACAGGGTCCCCAAAGATTCAAAGGAGAAACAAAAGGCCCTCTCCTCCTCCCCATATACTCCTCCATTCCCCATATCTCCCCCATCCTACCCCCTTCTGACACCTTGAGCAGGCTTCCAGGCAGATGCAGTGCTGGAAGCTGGACACTATAGTCAATGCCTAGTCTTAGAGTTACATACTGAGCCCAGAACAGAACTTGTCTGTTGAAAGAAACAAGTCTTCAGCTCCTGGTCACAAGTGATCTGATGAGCTGCTCAGAATGGTGGCCAAAGGCAACACCAAGTGGAGGGCTTTCTCAGATATCCTTTAGATTCCTCCCTACTTACTATACTTCAGACCCCTAAGATCTCCAGAAAGAGCTGTAAAAAAAATTCAGAGATCTTTGTATTTAAATACTTGCAGCTTACAGAGTCCTCCCCTTTCTTATTCTCAGGGAAACATATTCTACATATACATATGCATGCATGCAGGTACACACACACACACACACACACACACACACACACACACACCCTCATTTCAAAACTAAATGCCTAACCTCTAGCCTTCCACAGAATCAGAAGCTGCTCTCAGGGAAGTCTCAGATAGCCATCAACACTTCAGGATAAACTAAGAACCCAGGTTCTCTTTTTGGGAAAGATTTGGTTTCCAACTTTCTCTGTAGAATGAAAAGCTCTGACCCATTTGAGGGATTCTAGGTATCCTATGTATGCATAGGGAGAGATGTTTGATCCTTCTCGAAGTCCCTGACTAGACAGGCAGCCATCTTCCTAATCTGCATACAACTGCCCTGATCTGGAGTTCTTTCTGAAAGTATTGTCAATTCTTTCTGTCAGTATTGACAGACAATAGCTCAGTGGAGTCCATTTGGCTCTGGACACTCCCAGGTTCTCCACTTTCAACCTGATCCCACCCTGTGTCTCCTACCCTCCTGGGAAGGCTGCATGTCTGCTACTTACTGCCAGGCACCCAGTTTCCTCCCAAAGTAGTTACCATAGAATCTGCCAGAAGGAAGAGGCTCTTGGTAGAGGTAGGATTAGGAGAAAGGCCAGCGGTTCTCTGCCTTTCTCTCCTGGATCAGCAGCCTTCTTTTTCCTCTCAGGGACTATTGCTTAATACTTTATCATAAAAAGGAAATCTCGTGACTAAACAGAAAGCGAAAGCTGTTCTGTACCATGAGTGATCCAGGCTGAGGGAGGAGCCAAGATCTTCAAGTCAGCAGAGAACACGGACACACACACTCCCCTCCTGCTGTTCCTTCTCTGTTGCCTGGTATGCTAGGCAGCAGGGAATGGGGGGTAGGACTTCTCACTCTAGATGCAGAGAAGAAAAACCAGGGAGAAACAGGTGGCTGGGGTTAGTGAGAAAGGGAAAAGGAATAGTCCTTAGACTCTAAAAGTACAAAGTAGAGTAAGTGGCTGGGCTAGTAGAGATGGGAAGGGGAGGGGTGGGATATGGAGGTGGGGAAGAGGGAGCAATAGCCCCTCCCAGGAGATTCTGAACTGTCCCCAGTAATTATGAATAGAAGACTGATTCCAGACCATCAACACTTAACCCCCCTTTCCAAGTTTTAGAGGATAAAACATACCGCAAAAAAAGTTACAATTCGAGGAGTCTTGAATTCTAATCCTGACTTTGTCAATGACTTTTAGCATGTTATTTAATTTTATTGGATCTGTTTCCTGATGTGTAAAAGACAGGGATAATTAGAGATATTTCTAGGAATTTTGACATGCAGAATAAGTAACATGAATGGGGCCAAGGGAAGCCAAGAATGGCACATTTTCAAATTAATTTCATAACTCATGGAATGAAAAAGAATATAAGTAAAAAAGACAAAGTCTGTTAAACAGGAAGGAAATTAGTTTCTAATTTGGCTTCTGTGTTGTGGCATGAGCTCAAGGGTTAAATTTTTGTGCCTTTAAATGTTTGTACCTTAGGGCAAGTTCCAAGTACTCCATGCTAGTAATAGATCTGAAGACACTATTCCCTTCTCTACCCATAGGAATAATAAGATTAAGAGCCAAAATGCACCACAGAGGAAATTCAACCCAACCTTCTCATTTTACAAAAAAGCACTTGTAAAAAACTAGAGAGCAAAGACCCAAACCCAGGTCCTCAAAGTCCAAATTCATTGTTCTTTATTGTTAGATAGAACCTGATCATATCCCCTAACGTGCTAATAGATTGATAGAATTCTAGTCTGGTAGCCCCTCTCTCTGAGGAGATCTGAGTAGCCTGTGGCCCCAACTTCCTGCTCCTCTTGACAGGAATGAAAGTCTCCCTTAGAGAAGTGGGGGGGGAGTGTGTGTGTGGGAGGGGGAGAGAGAGAGAGAGAGAAGGGGGGCTAGGGATGTCTATTCTGCTTCCCTTTGAGCCACACAAGGACACCACCATGCTATGGGGGTAGGGGAGGGGACTCATCTACATGTGAGGCCTCTCTGTCTCTGTCTCTGTCTCTTTGTCCCTCTGTCCCTCTCTCTGTCTCTCTGTCTCTGTCTCTCTTTCTGTCTCTCTCTGTTTCTGTCTCTCTCCTCTCTCTCTGTATCTCTCTGTCTGTCTCTGTCTGTCTTTATCTGTCTGTCTCTCTCTGTCTCTCTTTCTCCCCCCACCCCTCTCTCTCATATTCTCTCTCTCTGCCCCCCACATGTAGGGTCACTTTCCTTACATTAGTATTTGTATCCCAGCACTACTTAGTAGATGTTAAGTGCTTAACAAATAAATACCCCTTAGCTAGCTAGCTCCTCTTAGCAAGATCACTGAGGCAGACAGGACATTCACTCAGAATCTATATCACTTGGTTTCTTTGTTTGTATCTTGAGAGTCTCCTCTGCAAAAATCTGGAGAATCTTTATTTGTAACTGAGATATCAACTCATCTCAACAATCTCTTATTAAGCATCTGCTACAGATAAAGTGTACACAAGATATAAATGCATATACTCTTAAGTGCTTACTATGTGCCCAGCACTGTGCTAAGCAATAAGGAGACAAAGGCAAATGCATTTAGCCAAAGAGAAGTACACAAGTAACTATGGTATAAGGAAGAATGAAATAAAGTGTACAAGAAGTGTCCAGTTAGCATTCTATGAGAAATTGGAGAAAGGGAGATGACTTTCCCCTGTGAGGAACCAAAGGAACCAAAACTTCCTGAAGAAGAAAGATATAAATTGGAACTTGAAAGAAAGGAGGTTCTTCAACAAACAAAGATGGGGTCCATTCCAGCCCTAGGGGACAGTATGAGCAAAAGCCTTTTGATGGGAAGAAACTGTTCAAGAACAAGGAGGGAACTCACTTCCCACTGGCTCCTGTCCACAGCTCATGGCACCCAACACTCAGTCTAGTGGTCAGCCACAACACATGATTAGTTCAGAATAAAGGCATCTAATAAAATGCCATGAGAAGAATAGCATTTGAATGTTCACATTAAAAATTGAATAATTGGATCTTGAGAGCCAATAGAAGCTTGCTCCAGTACGCCGTTACATATAGGGAATATAAAGAAAGCCAGGTTAAGAGTCAAACAGAAGGTAAACCCTTTGAGGGTCTGAGAGTTTAGATAATAATCCCAGGGGTCCCTGCATTAGGATCATGTCTGAGGAGGCTGATTTAGGAAGGTCCTATGTTCACAGAAAGTCTGTCCTTTGAAGCGCAGTTATGAAATATGTGAATGTTTTATGATTGTGTCCTAGCTAGAGATCAGAAACTCTCAAACAAGGGGCCTAGGGTTGTGACTCCAGCCCTGACCTAGGAAATGCCCCCTTTTCCCTATGTGGCTCCTAGAGCTGTCCTCATACTCTCAGGCCGTGAACAAAGGAACAAGAAACATAAGAATAAGGTCAACCACCACCTTTTATGAGAGATAAGATCAGGTCTGTCCAAAACCGTGTTTAATAGAATAACAGGAAACAATTAGATAATCAAGTGTGGGCTGTATCAAGCCTAAGTAGTTGGAGGTGGGGAGGGAAAGTCAGTCAATAACCATTTATTAAAAGCCCACTATGTGTTAGGCACTGTGCTAAGCTCTGAGGATACAGAGACAAAAGATGGTCCCTGGCCTCAGGGAGCTCATAACAAGCAAACAAATATGTACAAATAAGCTACATACAGGATAAAGAGGAAATCATTTTAATAGGGAAGGCACTAGAATTAAGAGGGGTTGGGAAAACTTTGTCCACTCGTGACCCCTTCAGTGATTCTTAAACTGTGGATCGTGCCCCCATATGGGATTGAGTTGGAACTAGGACATCAGGGAAGGCAGTATGCAGAGCTGAGGAGGGGCAGTGTTCCGGGCATGGATGACATTCAGAAATAATGCCCAGATACATGGGCATCTTGTTCATGGAACAGCAAGGAGACCAGTGCCCCCGGATCAGAGACTACATGGGAGAAGGAGACTGAAAGGTAGGAGAGGGCAGTATGAAGGGTTCTAATGCCAAACAGAGGGTCTTGTAGGGGGAGGGGGAGAGGTGACATTATCAGAACTGCACTTTAGGAAAATCATTTTGATGACTGAATTCAGAGGTCAGATTGCGGTGGGGAGACACTTGAGGCAGTTAGACCCACTAGCTGGCCCATGGGCCAACAGCTCATTTGACAAAGAGGCCTCAGTCCCCCAGAGCTGGAAGGAACAAGCCCCAGCTTCTCTTGAGCACCTCAGACACAGAAAGTCATTTGACCTTTGTAAACCTGATTTTCTTTATCTGTAAAATGAAAGTGTTGGATTATAAGGCCTCTAAAGTCTCTCGTCTCACTAAATCAATGATTTCTCCCCAACCAGTTCTCAAAAAATCCAAATTCTCTGCTTTCTTGTGACTTGTAACCTTAAGGAAACATTTGGACTATTAGTAATGCTGCCCTGCCCCCTAGAGGTTGAAAGGAAATAACAAAAAGTTTTTATCAATTGCGTTAGGAGGCTAGGAAGAGAAAACAGAGAAAATGCCTGTCCACCCTGTCCTCGAGGCCTGGATGGTACTGAAGGAAAGAATGGAATGTCTAACCCCCTCCACTATAGTTTTCAAGACTTACATATCCCATCTAGTCCTATTTCCTACTATTTCTTAACACGCATCCTCTATTTCAGTCAAGTCTGTTTCCTTACTCAACCCTGGGAATCGCCATACCCATTTCCAACACTACACCTTTGCTTATGTGGTGCCCTGCTCCTACAATGCCCTTTCCTCATTAAAAATCCCACCTTTTCTTCAGACCTCAAATCCGTACCCCGCCATGTATCCTTTAATTACTCTTGGTCATTGTCTTTACTTTTTGGTCTGGCCTCCTACAGCACATAGTGTCTGCACTGCTTGCTGGGCATTTAGTATATAGTAGGGTTACTTACTGATTTCTTGTGAGTCCTGGCTCCTTCTTTCTTTCTAATACTGTAAAATTCTGGAGGGCAGGGACCATAGGAATAGATACATGGTGAGTGGTTAAAATTTTTTTAATGTCTTTGAGAAATTGGATTGAAAGTCTTCCCTACTAATTGCTATAACCTTGGGAAAATCCACTTTTCCTCTCCTTTTCCCCTTCTCTTAGTTATTCAAATAGGTAACAGGGCAAATGTTCAACTCTTTAGGTCTGTGCTCCATTCCCTGTCATTGATTTCTGTCTGAGAGAAAGGCTGGGAGAATGCTCTAGGTAGGGACACAAATCACCACCTGAACCATCCCAGAGGGGAAGCTATCAATGACTTATTCTGTCCTATTGACTTCTAGCTTCAACCAGGCAATGCCACAGCCTCTAACTTGTGGGACCTCAAATATGTTGCCTCCATCCAACTGTCTTTTCCTTTAGAATCTAAAACCCCTTCAGCCTCCATCCCATTCCCAATGGCCTCTACGTACACTTGAACCAAAGTAAGCTTTGGAAGTAGGAAAGGCACTGCATTTAGACCAGGGGACCTAGATCTACACCCTAGTTCTGCCACATATTACCTATGCGAAAATGAGTAATTGTTTAATCTCTCTGGGCCTTTAAATACTATGAAGGCTTCATTGATGAGGGAGAAAACAAGTTTCAACATGTATGCCTATGCAGATCATAAGAATACAGTGGAGTCTGCAATACCTCTTTTCTCTGTGATAGTCTGAGGAGCCTCAAGGGCTGCCATAGGAGAAACTAAATGCACAGGAAATCAAAAGCAGAACCACCCAAGTATGAGTTCGAGACATGCATAAAGCTAGATAAGAGGTTGGAAGACAGGGAAAGATTTTACATGTTCCCTTTTGGTAATTGGTTAGTTTCAAAATGGATCAAGACTCCTGGTCCACTATATTCCATTCCCTTAATGTCACTGGAAACAGAAAAGCTCTAAGCCTGGGAATTCTCAATGCACTCACAACTTATAGCCTCTTGCTGCTTTCAGTGGCCTGAAATGGAGCAAGCAAAGGATGAGCAAAGAGAGATCCTAGAAAGCTGGCATAGTGAAAGACAAAGACCTGGAGATGGGACAAAGGCATTGTGCTGACCTGGGAGCAAGGTGCTTCCCCACAGATAGACCAGCACTGCTACAAAACCTTAGTGGCTGGTGAGATCAGACTGACTCTCTCCTCATTTCCCTCCCTTTTTCCTAACTATTTTCAGAACTAATTCCATCAGATTCTCATCAAGTAACACCTTGCTACAATCCTATTTCCCAGCAGTGTTGGGGATGGTTGGAAATATTACCAAGGAAATCCATTTGGCAAAGTTTTTTCTTTATAGTTTTGCTATGGGGTAATTTTATTTATTTTATTTTAAATTTATTTAAAGTTATTCTCTTTACTGTAACTTAATAAAACATGTTGCCGATTTTTTAAAAATCCATTTGTCTGGGTCTTCTGAATGAGCAAGAGCAGGAGATCAGTCAGTCTGATCTCACCCCAATACAGAATGGTGTGACCCAAATTAAGATTTCTATTGTTTTCATATTTCAGAACAATATACCAGTGATATGCCATAAACGGTACAAGCCTCGTCTGGTAGGAGTGAGAATAGTCTAAAAGTGTATAGGCAAGTGCTTTAGTGAGCAATGAGAACATTGCAGCCACTGGAGTTCCTTTCTCCTCACTCCCAT
The DNA here is from genome assembly GCF_011100635.1 of Trichosurus vulpecula. Lineage (NCBI taxonomy): Eukaryota > Metazoa > Chordata > Mammalia > Diprotodontia > Phalangeridae > Trichosurus > Trichosurus vulpecula. The sequence continues at coordinate 94,512,208 of NC_050577.1, read as the reverse complement.
TACCCTCCACAGCCTATATCCCATGTTCGCTAAAGGCTCTTGGACAAAACCAGTAATCTGGTGGCTTAAGTGTAGCTCCATCTAGTGGCCAAATGATACACTACATCCCTTAACTACATAATTCATTTTCTGTAGGTACCAGGAAGCAAGGCAACCAGTCTGATGTGGTTATCTATTGCTGTGGCAGCACTACAAATGTCACCTGGAACACCCTCCAAACTTAAACCTAGATCATACCTAGATCATAATCACAAGCACATTTAAGCATATAGTGTTTAAAGGAAACACAGCCATCCCTGCCTTTAAGGAGCTTACATTCTAATGGGGGAGACAATTAACAAATGAATGAATGGATGGATGGATGGATGGATGGATGGATGGATGGATGGATGGTTGGATGGATGGATGGATGAGTGAAAAAGCATTTATCAAGTGCCAAAAAAAAATCACTGGCAATACAAATAGATAATCAAAGACAGATGCTGCTCTCTAGTAATTCACCTTCTAATGGGAGAAACAATCTTCTAATAGGAAGTTTCAGCCTCAAGTAGGATGGAAAGGTTCCATGGTCTTTAGGATACCATGACAAAGCAGATAGGTAAAGCATCTTCTTTAATGTTATTTCCACTGATAAGAAGCCATGTCTTCTTCTGCTGCTGTTGCGCCAAGTGCCAAGGGTTTTGTTGGCAAGTTCTTTTCTGAGCCTTCTGCACCTGTGGCTACTGAGCAAGCCCCTGCAGCATCTACAGAAGCAGTTGCCAGGAAGCAGCTCCATAGAGGTTACTCCCCTCACAGATGGCTGCAAGGGCAAAACTAAAAGTGGAGCTGGTGGTCCAAGGGGCACTGCTATTCCCAGGGCTCTTGGGCTCTGGACAACACGTAATTATCTAGATTGTTGTTTGTTGTTGTTTGTCCTTCATTCTCAAAGAAGACCATGACATCAGGGAGGCGATGCCTTGACATGCAAGTGAATTGGATTTAAGTGAGGGTGTACAAAGTCACCAGCCTCATTTTCTCCTCTGGAGCCATCTGGGTCCTGTGGCCAGATACACATTAGGATAACTGGAGATGAGCCCAGATGCAGTGGAAGACTTTGGCTTTTAAAGGTCTTTAGCAGATCTCAGTTTGACTAAGGCAATGCTCATTCAGTGATTAAGGCTTGGTTAAAAAAATTATCTAGATATGTGCAAAATACAACATACAAGTGGTATAGCTCCCTGAAGGGCAGCCTTCTATGTACATGGATTAAGACATGACACTAGCCTGGCTGAAAGACCTCTGTATAAATGTAGAAAGATTGTTAAAGGAACCAGGAAAGCAGAGTTTGAAAAAGATAGGAGTGAGACAATCTTTTGAGTTTTCAAATGCCTAATGAGAGCCTGCTGAGCTATAGACATATAGGCAATGGTGGAGAGGTAACTTCAGCGGGGGGGAGGGGGGGGGACGGGAAATGGGCACATGACACACTTTTAAGTATGTTCAACACTTAGGACCAGTGCCAGGCACAGAGTTGCCACTTAATGAATGTTTATTGATCAAATGATTAAGTTTAATGTGTGTTATTAATATTTACTCCATTTTTTTAAGTCTAGACCAGGCCCACACAACTTGAAGCCCACCAAAGGATTTAGGACAACCCACAAAAAATGTAGAGAATCCTCTACATTTTCACCAGCCACCTGAAATCCTTTGGCATGATGCAAGCGGCCCATGGGCTTGTGCAAGCCTGGTCTAGAAAATTGACAAAACAGCAAATCAAGTGTTGATTTGTTTGCCAGTTTCTAAGATATAAATGTTCAACTGACTGACTCTAGAGCTAATTTGAGCTGGCTACAACACACTCCTGAGTGCTAGTCTTGCATCATGTCCCTATATTTCTAGCTTCTACAGTCCCAGATGCTGATAAAAGCAAACTTTTCTGATAAGACCATTTTCTTCTTAGTTGACCTGAGATTCTTGCTTTCGAGGTAAAGAACTCATCTACTCTTATATATCCTATCATCTTCCCTAATCTGTATAATTTCCTCATTTTCCATACTATTTGCCTTTTTTTGTGGTGGCAAAGAATTGGAAATTGAGCGGATATCCGTCAACTGGGGAATGTCTGAACAAGTTGTGGTATATGATTGTGATAGAATACTACTGTGCTATGAGAAATGATGAGCAGGCTGATTTCAGAAAAACTTGAAGATACTTACATGAACTGATGCAAAATGAAATGAGCAGAACCAAGAGAACATTGTACACAGTAACAGCAATATTGTAAGATGATCAACTGTGAATGACTTAGCTATTCTCAGCAATACAATGGTCCAAGACAATTCCAAAGGACTCATGATGAAAAATGCTGTCGCTCTTCAGAGAAAAAAAATGGATGGAGTCTGAATGCAGATCAAAGCATACTGTTTTTCACTCTTTATTTTTGTGTTGTTTGTTTGTGTTTTCTCTTATAATATGACTAATACGAAAACACATTTTGCATCATTACATGTGTATAACTGTAAAGTCCGGAATTCTTCTGGCTGGGGAACCCTGTACCTCCCCCATAACTATGGGATGAGTTTGATACTAAAGGAAGAGGCCAAGGAGCTCCAGATTGATTATAGATTGTAGTTTAATCAATCATTATAAATACTTACAAACAAGGGCAATGTGGAATGGCTGCCAGACAATTCAATGGATCCCCACAAAGACCCCAGGAAAGCCAAGTTGTAATTATAGAAATCAAACAAAGGGAGGTGGATCCACCATCACTACTGATAGGTGGATATTTTGGGTTTCTGCTTAGCAATGAACTCATTTTGGAGCTTGGGCATTACGCCAATATTATTGGGTAAAATTCCCCAACATAGATTTGTGTATTGATCATGCATGGGTCACAGCATCCATGTTATTGCTATTGCCCGGCCACATTCAGGTCACTGTATTCATGTTATGACTTTCATTGGCCATAGTATCTAAGTTATGACTCAGTGTCTGAGTTATGATTCAGTATCTAAGTTATGATTTTTTTAAACAGATCACCAGGTCTGGGCTTCCACCCTTCACAGAGTTTAAGTTAATGGTTTTTCACCTCTTACTGTGTATTATGGCTTTTCCCCAACCAAGACTCCACAATAACCTATATCAAATTGCTTACTGTCTTGGGGAGGAGCGAGAGGAGGAAGGGAGAAGTTTATTTGGAACTCGAAACTTTAAAAAGAAAAAATAAATGTTAAAAATTTGTTTTTACATGCATTTGGGGGGAAATACCACTTTTAAAATGATTTGCCTTGTTAAATTGTTGCTTACCATTTATGATTGATTGTCTTGTTTTGTAGCCAGCATTTGGTGGTAGGGAACTAAGCTGGCCAAGGGTAAACTGAGTGTTATCTTTCCCTTTACAGAAACTAGGAAAAGTAGCTTTGATTTGAACCCTTAAAAGAGACCATTATGCCCCTAGACTACCAATATTTGAGGTGAGATAGACAGAAAAAATTCTAGCCCAATACCCCTTTTAGATATAGGAGAGAAAATGAGTGTTCTCCGAGTCTCAGCTGTCCTAGGGGACAGATCCTACCCATCCCTTCCTCTTTTTGGTTACTGAAATTACAGCTTTGGACCCCCTCCTACAAAGGTAGAAATCATAGTCCTCCTTGAAGACATGGTGAGTCAGACCTAAAATTATATCTCACTATGCTACACCTGGGCCAGCTAGTCTATATTAGACAATCCATCTATCATATAGAATCATATATATCATATCATATGTAGAATAGATTGAAGGTAATATGAGAGGTGAAGGCACTATTGAGGGAGGGAGGAGAGACCAAAAAAAGCTTCCTGAAGAAGGTAGGATTTGAGCTGACTTTGAAAGAAGCCACCGAAATTAAGGTGGAAATCAGGGGACAGGGCATTCTAGGCATGAGAGACAGCCAGTGCCAAGACAGAGTTCAACAGGTCTGTACACTGCCTCCCTTTCTTCTGACATCTTGCCTCAAAATACTCTCTCACCCTGGTATTAGATAACCACTTATATTAAATTAGATAGCTAGGTGTTGTATTAGATAGAGCACTAGAGTTGGAGTCAGAAAAACTTCACTTACTAGCTATGTAACACTGAGCACATCGCTTAATTTCAGCCTCAATTTCTTAATCTGTAAAATAAGGGTAACAAATGTACCTATCTCACAGAAGTGTTATGAGATAATCTATATAAAGTGCTTTGCAAACCCTAAAGTACTATATTGGTGCAGGGGACAGAGCCAGGGCATGGAGTAAAGAAGACTTGAGTTCAAATCCAACCTCAGATACTTACTGTCTCTGTGAAACTGGGCAAGTCACTTAACCTCTGTTTTCCTTGGTTTTCTTATTTGTAAAATGGGGATAATCATAGTACTTACCTCCCAAGGTTGTTATGTGGGTTAACTGAGATAATAATTGCAAAGCTTTTAGCATAGTGCCTAGCACATTGTAAACATTATATAAAAGTTAGCTCTTATTTATTATTACTGTTGTTGGTGTTGGTGTTACATTCCCAGAGGCCATCCCAGCCCTACAACTCCTTTTTCTTGCCAATACCAAAGAGGGATGGATAAAAAAAAGTTCAAAATATCATCCTGTATATACAATACAGTTAAGTATTCAAAAATGTTTGTTGAATGAATGAATGAATAAAAGGAAAGATTTGGAAGCCAGGTGGCCAGTACGAAAGTTAACAGTATATGTTAAAAGTTAGAAGTCAAGAGAGGACTGTAGTTGGTTGTTTTTTAATTTTTGTTTTTGAAAGCTAAGGACCAGGAAAGCCACACTGGGAGGTGAGAGAGGGGGTTGTACTCTTCTTGATGTTGGGCAGGAAATTGAATTAACCAGATAGCAGGATCTAATTCTTTAATGATCAGGACACCTCAGAGAAAGAGCACTCTAGCTTAGGCTACAGATAGAAATAAGGAGAATTAAGAGGGAAAATAGTTTAATAAAAGGAGAAATAGCCGGTCATAAAAAATTTAATTCAGGAATTTTTTCTCATAGGACCTATGACATAGGTTACCCTCTCCTTGTTCCCTGCCTCCTCTTTACAGAGAGGGCGGAGGGAGAAGAGCATGCTTAGTACACTATGCTTGATTGAATCAGCTTCTGCTCCCCTGCTTCTCTTCTCTTCCCTTCTACCAGCCCCCAATCACAAGTTCTTAACCTTTCCCTCCTTTTAAGCTCCTATTCATAATACCCCCCCCACCAAGTGTAGAGTTTGTTTTGCTTATGACTAATCCCTTTCTGAATCTACCCTTCTTCTGATTTCCCCCTGTCCCCTTACTCTGTTCCTTCCTATTTCCCTGGTGAATTGAATATGTCCCTACCCCAAACTGTGTATGTTCTACCCTCCTTGGACCAATTCAGATGAAAGTTTAAGTAGCATCCACTTCCCCCCACCCCTTCCATAATGTTTCTTTACCCTTCTTCCCCTTTTCTTCCCTAGTAAATCCCTTTGACTTTCCCTCTCCTTTCTTCTTTAAAGATTATCAAAATTCCCATTCCCCTGTTCTGTCTAACTTAGCTCCCTTTATAATCTTTGATGATATTAGGATGCTGAGGGAACACTTGACTCATCCCTTCTCATTATAATATAGACACTATCCTTATATGGTCCCTTAGAATTGCTCTCTATATTTACCCTTTTATGTTTCTCTTGACTTCCTGTTTTTGTATTTCAAAGTTTCTACTGAACTCTGGTCTTTTCAGTAGGAATGCTTGGAAGTCCTCTGTTTCAATAAAGGTCTCTACAATATAATCCCCATGGGTAAATTATTCTAGGTTGTAAGCCTATATCATTTGTCTTTTGACATCTTGTATGCTCTCCTTTCCTTTAACTGCTAAATTTTTTTGATAACCTGGCTGCAGTTTCTCAGCACTTGAACTCTTTCATTCAGACTGCTTGCAGCACTTTTGCTTTGACCTGGAAGCTCTGGATTTTTTGGCTACAGTGTCACTGTGAATTTTCCCTTTGGGGTTTCTTTTGGAAAGTGACTGGTAGATTCTATTTTCATTTTGCTCTCTTGTTCTGATAGATCTAGGTAATTTTCTTTCAAGATTTCTGAGATATGACATACAGGTTCTTTTTTGGGTCATAATTTTCAGATAGCCCAATAATGTTTAAATATCTCTCCTTAATCTATTTTCAAAGTCAGCACTTTTTGATAAGAGATACCTTTCTTCAATCTTTTGACTTTGTTTTAATATTTCTTGTTGTTTAGTGAAGTCACTAACTTCCATTTGGTTCATTCTAATTTTGAATGCTTTTGTTATTTTGGTCAGATTTTGTACCTCTTATAGTAAATTGTTGATTCTCCTCCCAAGTCCTTCTTCCAAAGCCTTCATTTCTTTTCCATTTTTTTTCTCTAATGCTATATAATGTCATTTTAATCTCTTTTTAAAGAAATTTTGATAATTTTTCCTAGGAATTCTAATTGACATTCTTGCAAAGCTGTGTTTTTTCCTAGGGCCTTTGCTTATACGTGGTTTGAACTTACATTTCTTCTGGATTTGTGCCCCTGGCTCCACAATAACTCTTTTTTTCTTGCTAGAATTTTTTAAATATTTTTTTCATTTTATTTTTAATTTATGTACTAAAACAAGCATTCCTATGACATGCATAGTATAATTTTTTAAAACGATTGCACATGAAACCACAAAACTATTATGTACAACTTACCATTCCTTTTAAATATATAATAAAGTTATCATGTAAATTTCTTATTTTCTTTTTTCCTTCCCTTCTCCCTGCCCTAGAGATGTCTACCATTAGACACAAATATGTGTGTGTACATACACATATATGTGTATATATACACAGATATATACACATATGTGTATAAATACACATATATGTAAAATCCTTCTATACAAACTTCTATTTATCAGTTCTTTCTCTGTTTGCAGATAGCATTTTTCTTCATATCCTTTGCATTTGTAATTCCAGTATTTATAATAGCCAAAATTACTTATTCACCCAAAGTTGTTCTTAATACTGCTGTTGCTATAGACATGCTCTTGGCCCTGCTCATTTCTCTCTTCATTATTTCATATAAATCCAATCCATGCTTTTCTAAAATCAACCAGCTCATGATTTTTTATAGCACAGTAGTATTCCATCCCAATCACATACCACAGCGTGTTCAGCCATTCCCTAATTGACGGCATCCTCACAATGTCCAGTTCTTTGCCACCACCAAGAGAGCTGCTATAAATATTTTAGAAATATAGGTTCTTTTCCTTTTTTCCTAATCATCTTTGGAAACAGACCTAATAGTGGTATTGCTGGATCAAAGGATATACCCAGTTTGGTGATTCTTTGGGTATAATTCCAGATTGCTCTCAAAAGTGGTTGGATCAGTTCACAATTCCACCAACATGTTCCAACTTTTCCAGATCCCCTCCCATATTTGTTACTTTCCCCTTCAATCATTTTATCCGATCTGATAGATATAAAATGACATCTCAAGGTTGTTTCAATTTACATTTCTCTAATCCACGAAGATTTAGGGCATTTTTATATGACTATAAATTGTTCACAATAACTTTACAGTGTTTATAGTCTTTATAAGTTATAGTCATTTACTCATTGTTTCAGCCTTACCTCCTGTATTGGGATTATGTATTAGAGCCAATCTCTGTACACTTCTGGAGGAGCTGTTGTATGTAGCTTTGTATGGTTCTGGTCTCTTTTATCTGTGATCTCAAAACTATGACCTCGAGGTACTGTATTCTTTAAAAAAAAATTTAATCAAATTATTTTTTTTCAACTAACAAAATCTTATCTTCTCTCCATTCTCTCTCCCCACATTAAAAAAGGCAAAACCTTTATAATAGTCAGTCAGCCAGTCAGTTAAAAAGCATGTATTAAGTACTTCAAGGAGCTCATAATCTATGGAGGAGACCACAAGCAAACAACTTTGTACAAACAAGAAAGATACAGGATAAATAAAAAAACAATTAACAGAGGAAAGACATTATTAGAATTAAGAGAGATTGCAAAAGGCTTTCCGTAGAAGGTGGGATCTTACTTGTTACTTGAAGGAAGCCAAGAAGTAGAGATGATCTGGGACAATGTTCCAGACATGGATATATAAAGTCAAGCAAAACAAATTTCCACATTAACCATGTGTAAAATACATGTTTCATTGTACACCTTAGTCCATCACCTCTGTTAGAAGGTGGGTAGCATGCTTCACCATCACGCCTCTAGAATCATAGGTGATCCTTGCTTTGGTCAGAGGTCTTAAGTCTTTCAAAGTTATAAGTTTTGACAGCATTATTATTATATAGATTCCATTCCCTAGTTCTGCTCACTTTACTCTGTATCAATTCAAACAGATCCTTCCAGGTTTCATATAATCCATCCTTTCGAACATTTCTTATGGCATATTAGTACTCCATTATATTCATATACCTTCATTTATTCAGCCACAGCCCAAATTATGGGTATCCCCTTAGTTTCAAGTTCTTTGCCACTAACAAAAAGAGCTACTAAAAATATTTTTGTACTTTTAGGTCCTTTTCCTCTTTCTTTAATCTCTTTGGGCAGCTAGGTGGTACAGGGGATAGAACACTGGGCTGAGAATCAGGAAGACCTCTGACACTTGAACTTGGGTATGTCACCCAGGGTTACCACCAAGGGTTGTTGTGAGGATCAGATAATTGTAAAGCACTTAGCACAGTGCCTAGCACATAGTAAGCAAAATATAAATATTTGTGGTTGTTGTTTGTTGTTCTCTTTGGGGCTTAGGCCTAATAGTGGTATCACTCCATCAAGGGGTTGGTTTAAAAACTTTTGGAACATACTTGCAAATTACTTTTCAGGATGTCTAGACCAATTCACAGTTTCACAAATAATTCATTAATGTGCTTCTTTTCCTGCAGTCCCTCAGAAATTGGCCATTTTGCATTTTTGGTCAACTTTGCTATTCTAATGGGTGTGAAATAGAACTTCAGAGCTGCCTTAATTTTCATGTTTCTAATTATTGGTCATTTGGTGAGTTTTTTCTACATGGCTCTTGGTAGCTTGGATTTACATAACTGTGCTCTTCAAGGATCACAGGAAAGACTCAGGCCAGGGAGCTACAAACTTTCAGCACTCCCTAGGCCCCCATCTGATGCCCTCCTGAACTTTCTAGGCTCCAGACCCTGGTTTGAATCTAGATACTTGCACTGCAGCTAACTTACCACTGGGTGGGGCTCTAGTAGACAGTTGCAAGTCATAGCCCTTTTAGCTAAACAGATGTGGGCAAGTTCAGAACAGCCCTGCCTGCTTACCCCTTATCTGAGCCTATACTTCTGTTCTAGGGTGACAGGGAAAGATCTATAGGCCTACCCCACAATCTGAGCCTGTAGAATAAGTCTCTGACTGTACTCTAGGTTCAGGCAAACATTGCTCTAACTACCAGCTGCCTCCTGTTCTAAACCAAGGAACTGAATCCATAATTCCTCTGAAGGGTAAGAGTGACAGCACCATGGCCCTGTTCCGAGCACAGGAGCTGAGTACAAAATCCCACTCTGAGTCACAGCAACAGTGCTGATTCCTTCTTTTGAGCTCAGAGGTTGAGCTCTGCACCCAGAGCATCTTGTTCTTAGCCATGGGACTAAATACAATCCCAGCACACTCCAGTTCCATAGTTCCTACCCTGTTCACTTCCCTGTGGGCTGAATTTGTGACATAGACTGGAAAAGTGAGCCATTGTGTCTAATCTTCTCCTTAGAACTTTGGTGGAGCAGTAGCAGGGGAAAAAAAACTGAGCAGTACTGCATCTGCTACTCTGTCATCTTCGCTGATCTCCCAATTTCAAGAAATTGGATTGTGATCACCTGGACAAAGGTCTCTTCTTAAGGGTTAAATCCTATGTGTAATACTATACTTTAACCTCAAAAACACTAATAAACTCTTAATGATCTAGTGCTTCCACACACTTCCCTAATAACATAGCATTTCTGCCCTCCCAACAAATTATCTCTCAGTGAGTTGATGCTTTACAGCTGAGAAGTAGAAAGCAAAGAAATAGAGGAAGGGCTGCGTTTCAAGGCTAGAGCCCACAAGAAAGAACCTCCTATGTCCTTATGTTGGAGCATCAGAGATGATGTAAAAAACAGAGGACTTGAATCTGGAACTTCACAAATAAAGAGAAGGGTGACCTTATAATGACCAAGTTTACTTTGGGTTCAATATTTCCTTTGTAAATTAGTGTTTGCCCTCCCATTAATCACATCCAGGCTGCTGAATGGACAGGAAGATAGCATGGCCTAAGGCAAATGATATAGAGAAAAAGAGAGTTGAGAAGGTCAAATTTTCTCATTCAGAGATTGGAATAGCAAGAATGGAAAGATACTCACCACCTCTATTTACTTTGAGTATCTTTTTGACCATGGTGGAGGTGGTCCTTCTCATTGACAAGAGTCCGAGGGTCCAATTCAGCCTCCACTTGTTTTCATACAGCCCAGAAACTAAGGATGATTTTTACATTTTTAAATAAAATTTTATGTAACTAAAATAAAACAAAACATTATTTTTAAAAATTTTAAATCATTCTTAGCTCACTTCCCCCTGAATAATAAGAAATGACTGTCAGAATGGAAATGAAGTAAATCTTGATGGTAAGTAATGGCGCCATCTTATAATTTGTGATAGAAGAGAAGAAAACCATGTGTATGGTCTGACATGTATCCCTTGGATTTTGGAAGAGCAGATTTTGAAAAGATTCAGAGGAAGAATAAGTACTGTCTTGTTGCTTAAAATTTTATTCAACAAGTAGGCACAGGAAGAATGGGAAGCTATCAAAAGTAATTCTGAAGATGGAAAGAATAAGGATTCCAGTGAAAAAGAAAGGGGGGAGGGGTGTTGTCCAAAAACAGCAATGTGAATGCACAAAGAATTTACTAACCAATTTAGATTTTTTTTTAATATATGCATTTAATGGGAGTTGGAAGAAGAGAAACATCCTTTTTTTTTTTCCTTTTAATACAGTTTATACACTTCTTCTGCCCAGCCCAGATAAGAGTGTGGTTCAGGATGTCCCTCCCTTCTTAAAGCACCTGTTTTGTTTTGTTTTCTTTTCGTTTGAATGACCCCTGTGAAGCCACATTCCAAGAAGAATTATTTAATTTTCCTTCCCCACTTCCCTTCTGGAGTCACGGTTAGCTCCGCGCTGGGCATCCGCAGGCAGTGGAGCATCCGTTGTCGTTCTCAAGGTCCTTTGCTCTTTCCGCTTTGCGCAGGCGCTGTTCCTCATCTTTCGTTGGTAACGAACCTGGACGTTTCTGTGACTATGGCGGGGCAGCTTAGAGCCACCAGTGAATTTGGGCGCAGGGCCCCCAGGGGCTTCCTAACACCCTGGACTGGCCCAGGCCCCTACAACTGCCCAGGCCCATATCGGGAGCTTCACTGTGCCCCAAACGATGCCGGCTCTCCCAAACCCAAGAGGAGACGGGAGGGCCCGGGGTGGGGAGACGAGGCCTGGGGCGTCATGCAGCCGGACCTAGCCTCATGGTGCTGGGAGGCTGGGATAGCCAGCCTCGGGCCCCCAGACCTGGCCGCGGGGAGGCCGAGGGGCAGACCTGCGGGTCCTCCAGGCCCAGGCCTCCGAGTTAGTTCCGTGATGGGATCAGCGCCAGTACTGTGGACACCAGCTTGTCAAAGGAAACCCCTGGAGTGGGCATATCAAAGTTCCCTGGAGAAAAGGCAAGAACCCAGGGGTTCCCTGAAGCAGAAGGAAGAAAAGGAAATTCATTCCATAGTCCATGTAGACACAAAGAAAACTCCTGGGAATTTCTTGATGGAGAAAGAAGCTTGGTTTTTCCTAAGTGAAGAAGAGGAAACAGCATCCCTGGGTTTTTTGGAAGTAGAAGAGAGGGAACTTGTGACCAAGAAAGAAAGAGATTGGAGTTCTCAGCAGAAGCTTAGAGAAGATTATATGTCACTCCACTTCCCCAGTATTCCTAGGAAAGAAGATGAAGTTCTTTCTGCATACCCTAAGTTAGATTGCTTCCCAAAGAATGAAGCAGAGTCCAAATCCATTGACATGGATGTGCAGGAAAATCATACTAAGAAGCATTCACCATTTGCTCTGGCTTCACCTGTAAATTCTGCTAGGATGAAAAGAATTATAAAGACCTGGCCACACTGGTGTGGCATTCCCTTTGAAGCAGATATGGTTATGGGGGCACTTTCCATGTACCCAGAGAATCCACCGTGGCCAGCATCTGTGGAATTTCTAGATAATCCTCACACCTCTCCACTTGATCTCTATGGGAACCAGAGTATGCTCAAGAAGAATAAGTGGCCTCATTTCATCAGTGGCCCTAAGACCTCTGGGCACCTACATCCTAGATGCTGCCAAGGTGCTTGAAGATTTGGATTAAAAAGGACCTTTTGGTCCCACAGCCTCCTTTCCTCTGTCTCATGCCATGTGACATTTATTGCAATGTTAGTAAATTTTATTGATTTTTTTTTACCCAAGACAAAACTGTTTGGGTTTTTTTGGACCTGTTGCATCAGCCTTTTAGCACTTGAGCACTGTTGTAGAGTTCTCATCTACATCTTCCATTTTTCTGGTTCCAATTTAGTTGTTTTTTTTTTTTTCTGTATGTGCTTGAAACCTATCAGACAGTCCATTCAGCTGTCAAGCATAAACTGTATTCTATCGAAGAGCATTTTCAAAATTGTGATTGTGGATCTAGGATTATATGTAAGTAATATTATTTGTATTTGGGTCATGAGAAATGACAACAGTTGGGCAGGTCCTTTTCTGGTCATACGTTCTCTATATTCAGTGACCATGTATACTGGGTTTTCTACTGTAGTCTCAATTTCAAGAAAAGAAAAGTATACTTTCTTACAAAGCTTTGCTAAAAAAATATCTTTTATTAGTTTATGTGTTCTAGTTGTTAGTTTGAAAAGTTTGGTCAAGGTCGCTATATAACAGAGCATTATGTCCTAAGAGCTATAAAAGGGAAGTGTAACTCATTTATTTGTTCAACAGATATTTAATCAGATGCAGTACCGTAGAAGTGAGAGGAAGCTTAGAGATCATTGAATCAAATGGTTCCAAAACATTTTGATATCAGGACTTCTTTATACTCTTAAAAATATTGAAGATCCTTCCTCCAAGAGATTTTATTTACATGAGATATCTATCAGTAATTACCACATTAGAAATTAAAATATCTTTGTTATTATTAAAATACTTTTGACTTCATGGACCCCCATGAGAGAATCCCTGAGATGGACCACTGGACCACACTTTAAAAACTGCTATTCCAGCTCATCCTCTTCTTTGACAAATGAAAGAACTGAGACTTGTGATTGATGAAATCTGAAATAAATGAGGAAACAAAAGTTTGAGCTTCTGAGCATATTGATTTATTAAGCAATGCATGTCAGTTATATCACAAATCAAGACCAGGCTCCTCAGCTTGGCATCAGGCCTAGAATATTAGGAGAGACAGATTTTTATGCATTAAAAGAGAGCAACAGGATATAACTCAGGATACAAGTTAGGCAACTTGACTTCTAATTGGAAGAATGATTAGGGACTTCCCAAGTTAGGAGGGGGAGAGTAAACAGGCGCAATTCCCTGAAATCAGAAAAAGAGGTGTTCCACTCCCCCCGTGTCTATATTCATCAAAGGAGGATGGAAAAGTAACTGATTAATCAGTATGGGACCAGTTTTCAGATAAGGCATATGGGTTGCTCGAGGTGTATAATTGTGAGAAAACGCCTTGCATTAGTCTTCAAATCAGACTAGGTTTCTGGTCAACGTGGTCCTTAGCAACAGGTAGAGATGGGCCAGCTTCCCAGCCATGCGTGGCTAGGTAGAAATAATGCAATAAAGTTTTCTCACAATTCCTATAATTGAATAAAGTTTCTCACAAGACAGAAATTGGACTAAACCCATAATTGAATACAAAGGGAACTGAGCTAAATCCAGAATTATGTCACAAGATTGAATCAGTGTGGTTCACTCAATCCCCACAATTGCCACAGACTAGCAAGATTAAGACAACCTGCCCAAAGTCGTACACCTGTTAGTGGTTTCTCAGAAGTCCCAGTACAATTGTTCTTCATGATAATTGCTCTTAACCTGGGGTCTCTAAACTTGGAGGGGGACAAACAGACTATATTTCAATGTAACTGATTTCCTTAGTAAAAGTGCGTATTTTATTTTATGCCTTTAAAAACATTCTGAGAAGGGGTACATCCATAGGTTTCACCAGACTACCAAGAGTGTGGCGTCCACAACACAAGTTTAAGGACTCTTGCACTAGAGTACGTCATGGAGCGTGCCCTACTCCTTAGCTTCTAATATAGACAATGTTGCATGATATTCATAATAAAACCTAAAAATCTCAAAACTGTAAGGTTCTTCATAAACCATTTAGCTAGTACAGCAGATTTTTGTTTTTTGTTTTTTTACAGTTGCTGATCCCAAAATGTTTTGTGATAAATCATCTAACATTTGTTGACCACCTATATGGCCAGTGTGGTATAATACAAAAATAACCAGACTGGGAGTCAGGAGTCTGGATTCTAGTAAGGGATTGGGTTTTTTGGTCTTCAGTTTTCTCACCTTTTAAATGATGGGATTAGAGGTCATCAATTACAAGGTCCAGTTGTAAAATTGTGTGATTCTATGACTGCAAGATATTGTGTATACATCCCAGTTGTTAACATAGCTTTTATTAGTAATTTTAGTTACTATTAGTGTTATCCCTTTTCAGATCAAAACCTTGAAAGTCCCCAAAGGTCCTGGAGCCCTTGAATCCATGTATTGACCTATCATTTTTTAAAAAGCTTTTTAGCAAAAGTTACCCCCAAGAGAAATAATGGCCCAGACAGCATTACAGGAGAAAATGAACAACTCATAAACCTCGTGGAAATTGGAATACTGCCCCCAATATCTTTTGTGAAGTGAAGGTGGTATTGATTTTTAGACCAGGCAAAGATAACCCTCAAATACCGTCAATTCTGCTCTCAGGCCACATGCACATTCCCAAAAAGCACCTCATTATGCAAGGTAAAATTTTACAAAGATAGCTCTTAGTTCACATGGATAAATGGTCAAGCCTATGAATAGAGAGAAGAAACATAAAGTTCATAATCACTTGAAAAATTGCTCAGACTCACTAGTAAATAAAGAGACATAATATAAAAGTATTGAGGTGTACTACTTTGCACCCATAAAATTGGCAAAAAAGAATATAAAGTAATGAAACTATATTGATGGGGTTGTGAAGAAACTGGTAAATTCATGCATTGCTTGTAGAATTGCAAGCTTGTAGAATATTTTAGTAGTACTCAATAAAGATTTTTTTAAGTTATATCCTTTTACCCAATGATTCTATTCTTGGAAATATTCCCTAAAAATGTTATTTAAAACATTTTAAAACAACGTAAATCTTTTCTCAGCATTATTTGTAATTACAAACAATTGGAAACAACTCAACTTCCAGTAGTAAGGGAATGGTTAGATAAATCGTTATATATTAATGTAAGAAATGCTATAATGAAATTAACAATAAGTATGAAGACTATGGGGACAGCTTGGTGGTTCAGTGGATACAGCAGGGGGCTTGGAATCAGGAAGATCTGAGTTCAAATCCAGCCTCAGGCATTTAATAGCTGTGTGACCCTGGACAAGTCACTCAACCCCTATTTGCCTCAGTTCCTGAAATATAAAATGGGGACACATTGGAGAAGAAAATGGTAAACCACTCCAGTGTCTTTGCCCAGAAAACCCTATGGACAAGTTCACAGGGTCATGAAGAATCAGACGTAATTGAACAACAAATGAGGAATATGAAGAAATGTGTAAAGATCTTTATGAGAATGCAAAGTCGGGGGGGGGGGGGAGTAGAACCAGAAGAACAGAGTACACAATAACCCTAACTATATAAGAAAAGTGAATAGGAGTAAATCCTTATGGGTTTGGGAGAAGAAGAGCTATACTTAGCCTTGGAGTCAGGAAGACCTGGGTTCAAGTCCATCCTCTGACACACAATAGCTCTGTGACATTAGGCAAGTCACTAAACCTCAGGCTGAGCTCTAAAACTGTAACTTACAAAGCAGACTTGCTTTGATAGAGGGAGTTCCATTACTAGTAATCATGAGGTCTAGAAATCACATGTCCGGTCCAGAAAGAAAATATTTGAAAGTGAGTTTAATTGGTTGTATTGGTATTGAATATTCTTTAAAAATAAATCATTTTAAAAAGTGGTTAAGCATATATCAGGGACAGAGCCAAAAAGGCAGAGTAGAGAATGCCCTACAGTTGAGATCTCCCAACAACTCCCTCCAAACAACTTTAAAATAATGCCTCAGATCAAATTCTAGAGTGGCAGAGACAGCGAAATGTTGGAGTGAGACATATTTCCAAACAAAGACAACTTAGGAGGTTGGAAGGAGAAATCTATGCCACTGGGGTAGGGGCTGGCTTGGAGCACATACGGTAGCCACACCACTTGTGGGACTTAGTGACAAAAGCAGCAACTTCAAGAGCTCTTGGCCCAAAAGTGGTAAGAGATTGGACAACTGGTCAGAAAGAGGTGACAGGGGACCCTGTGCTAGCACTGGTCAGAGAATAGGTCACTGTTTGGCAACTCCATTACTCATACCCACTTCTAGGTTTGCAGTTTCAGAATAAAGAGGAGTGTTTTCAGTGCCCTGAGGAGCATTTGGGGTCATAAGGGGAAAGGGACCCTTTCTGGATAAGGAGCAGAACACAGAACAGGAGAACAGTTACCACACTTCTCCCTGGATCGTACCACCTTGAATCATTAAAAACTTCAAAACCCCAAGAATTAGCTCAGAAAATAGCAATGTGAAAAAGCATAAAGCTTGGAACAGTGCCTGCCTCACCCAGGTGAGCAGAGGTCAACTTTAACACGAAGTTAAAAGTCAACAGTACGCTGGAGAAATAAGCAAACAACAACAAAAAAGTTAGAGGTCAGGGGAAGATCAAGACACAAAGTCAGAAGATAATGATGTCAAAATAGCTACAAGCCAAGCCTCAGAAAATGCATATTGGGCATAAGCCCAACAAGAATTGCTGGAAGAGCTAAAAATTTGTTTTCAAAATCAAATAAGAGAAGTAAAAGAAAAGTAGAATATGAATAAATGAGAGAAATGCAAAACTATGGAAAGATGATTAGCAACAGCTTGGTAAAAGAGGCACAAACAATACAAAAGAAATAACACTTTAAAAAATTGGTCAAAATATGAAAATAATTCTTTCAAAAGCAGAAAAAGGGGGAAAAAGTACAAAAACTCACTGAAGAAAATAATTCCTTAAAACTTAGGATTGAGCAAGTGGAAGCTAATGACTCCATGAGATATCAAAAAACAGTAAAAACAAAGTCAAAAGAATGAAGACATAGAAGAGAAGGTGAAATTTCATCAGAAAAACAACTGACCTGGAAAATAGATTGATGATACATAATTTAAGAGTTATTGGACTACCTGAAAACTATGATTTAAAAAAAGAGCCTAAAAATCATACTTTGTGGGGATGGAGCTAAGATGGCTGCTGGAAAGTAGGGACTCGCTTAAGCTCTCCCCCAAATCCCTCCAAACACCCATAAAAAATAGCTCTGAACAAATTCTAGAGCTACAGAACCCACAAAATGACAGAGGGTAACAAGTCTCCAGTCCACGATGGCCTGGATGGTCTCTGGGAAGAGTCTATCACAGAGTGCTGGGAGTGAAGCACAGCCTAGCATGGGCCGTGCCAGGACAGACCAGACAGGGAGTTGGGTGGAGCAGGCCTCACAATCATGACTCACTGAGCCGTAGCAGTTACCAGACTTCTCAACCCACAAACGCCAAAGACCATGGAGCAGGTTAGTGAGAAAGCTGCTGGATCTGGGTGAGAGAAGTGTGGAGTCCAACCCCAGCCCCAGGGGCAGCGTAGGTGGCATGGCAGCAGCAGCAGGAACTTCCTGTGGCTGCTTCCAGAGTTCCAGCCGTGGCTACTTCCAGCCTCAGGCCCAGATGGTGGGAGGAATCAAGTGGCAGATCAGAGCAGGAGTGCAGGGATTGCTTTGCTGGAGCAGAGGCAGGGTTCTCTTGCTTTGTCCTGCTTGGATCTGGGTCATGATCTTTGTTTGAGGTTCTTGGGGAAGGAGGAGCACTGCTGTGGCCGAGCTTGCAGTGACTAAGGAGTAGAAGTAGCACTGAAAAAAGCAGTGCAAGGTCCCTAAAGTTTGGGACAAAGCACTCTCCATTCTAGAAGCAGTCATACCCTGACAAAAAGTTCAAGGGTCAAGTAGTTCACTGGGAACATGACCAGGCAGCACAAAAGGACTTAGACTCAGACTCAGACTTAGACTATAGAATCTTTTTTTAGTGACAAAGAAGATCAAAACATACAGCCAGAAGAAGTCAACAAAGTCAAAGAGCCTACACCAAAAGCCTCCAAGAAAAACATGAACTGGTCTCAGGCCATGGAAGAGCTCAAAAAGGATTTGGAAAAGCAAGTAAGAGAAGTAGAGGAAAAATTGGGAAGAGAAATGAGAATGATGCAAGAAAACCATGAAAAACAAGTCAATGGCTGGCTAAAGGAGACCCAAAAAATACTGAAGAAAGTAACACCTTTAAAAATAGACTGACCCAAATGGTGAAAGAGCTCCAAAATGCCAATGAGGAGAAGAATGCCTTAAGGGGCAGAATTAGCCAAATGGAAAAGGAGGTCCAAAAGACCACTGAAGAAAATACTGCCTTAAAAATTAGAATGGAACAAGTGGAAGCTAGTGACTTAATGAGAAATCAAGAAATTATAAAACAGAACCAGAAGAATGAAAAAACCACTGACCTGGAAAATAGATCCAGGAGAGATAACTTAAAAATTATTGGACTACCTGAAAGCCTTGATCAAAAAAGAGCCTAGACATCATCTTTCAAGAAATTATCAAGGAAAACTGCCCTGATATTCTAGAACCAAAGGCTAAAATAGAAATTGAAAGAATCCAGCAATCACCTCTTGAAAAAGATCCCAAAAAGAAAACTCCTAGGAATGTTGTTGCCAAATTCCAGAGTTCCCATGTCAAGGAGAAAATATTGCAAGCAACCAGAAAGAAACAATTTGAGTATTGTGGAAACACAATCAGGATAACACAAGATCTAGCAACTTCTACATTAAGGGATCGAAGGGCTTGGTATATGATATTCCAGAAGTCAAAGGAGCTAGGACTAAAACCAAGAATCACCTACCCATCGAAACTGAGCATAATACTCCAAGGCAAAATATGGATTTTCAATAAAATAGAAGACTTTCAAGCTTTCTCAATGAAAAAATCAGAGCTGAATAGAAAATCTGATTTTCAAATACAAGAATCAAGAGAAGCATGAAAATGTAAACAGGAAAAAGAAATCATAAGGGACTTACTAAAGTTGAACCATTTTGTTTACATGCCTACATGGAAAAATGATATTTGTTACTCATGAGACCTTTCTCAGTAGTTGAAGAGAGTACACACACACACACACACACACACACACACACGCATATATACAGACAGAGGGGACAGGGCGAGTCAAATATGAAGGGATGATATAAAAAAAAATTAAATTAAATTAAGGGGTGAGAGAGGAATATATTTGGAGAAGGAGAAAGGGGGAGATAGAATGGGGTAAATTATCTCACATAAAAGTGGCAAGAAAAAGCAGTTCTATTGGAAGAGAAGAGGGGGCAGGTGAAAGGGAATGAGTGAATCTTGCTCTCATCAGATTTGACTTAAGGAGGGAATAACATATACACTCAATTGGGTATCTTGCCCTACAGGAAAGTAGGGGAGAAGGGGACAAGAGGCACAGGTGTGAGTCAATTGCATTGGCTTGATGTAAAAAAATGTAGCAGTGAGAAAGAGGGATGCACTGAGAGAATGGGGAAGGGAGAGGAAGAATGGAGGAAATTATTGCACATAAAAGAGGTGTGCAAGGAAGAGCTTTTACCATAGCAGTGAAACTGGGGAAAGAGGCGTGGACAATGCTACAGACTTGTGTACATAAATCCATTTTACCCAATAGGGAAGTAAGAGGGGAGAGAGATTAAAGCTGGAAGAGGAGAGGGCAAAAGAAGGGCAGATAAAAGAAGGCAGTGGTCAGATGCAAAACAGACTTTTGAAGAGAGACAGGGAAAAAAGAGAGAGAGAGTAAAGGATAAACAGAAGAAAATAGGAGGGAGATGCACAATAACCATAACTGTGAATGTAAAAACTCACCTATAAAATAGAAGTGGATAAGAGGATGGATTAGAAACCAGAATCCAATAATATGTTGTTTACAAGAAATACACTTGAAACAGGAAAATACACACAAAGTTAAATTGAAGGGTTGGGGCAGAATCTATTATGCTTCAGCTGAGATAAAAAGCAAAGGTAAGGGTAGCAGTCATGTTCTCAAACAAAGCAAGAGCAAAAAGAAAAAGATCTAATTGAAAAAGATAATCAGGGCCAAGGAAGGTTTCATAGGGTTTGTTGATTAACAATATCAGGACTTCACAATTCCGTAAGAAGAAAGTTCCAGATGTGGTATTTTACCCATAAAGGACCCCATGCCTTGCAAACATAGTTACTGAATCAGAGTTCATAGGACCATTGATTTAAAGGTGGAACTGACCTTAGTGGATGAGTCCAAACTCCTCCTTTTGTAGATGAGGAAACTGAAATATAGAGGGTAAGTGACTTGTCTAAGGTCATGTAGCTAATGAGTGTCTGAGGCAGGTCTGCCTGACTCTTTAAATCCAGTCTGTCCATTAGTTTGCTCTATATGGTAGATATAAGTCAAAGTGCTGACTTTTTTTCTGTGTGGCATATAGTATCCTTCCTGGCTAGACTTAGCTCCTACCTACCAGCCTGCATCAGGTTTCCCATTAAGGAAGTTAATGGGATTTTTATATCTGTGAAGAAACATTAGCTTCTAAAAGTGTATATGCTTTGTTTGGCGGATGATCAAGAGCCAAAGTATCTATTTAGTAAAGGAAGAATACAAAATATTTGAAAGAATTTTTTTATATTTTGGAAGTAGAGAGAAAAATTACCTAAACTTGGACAACTTACTAGGATGTGAATTTTAGAGAGCCGTTATCTTTGAAGTTATCGCTAGCACATCTGGAGGTTAAGTAATGACACTTAAATAACACAGAAACATCAAAAATCAGGGAACTGGCCTCAGAAACCTGTTTGCATCATATAGATATTTTGCATCATTCACCTAGTGAAGGCTGTCTGGAATATCTTTTTTTGATGGGATTTCCATGCACTGATATCTATCAGTGAAAGGATTTGCTCTAGAAGTAATTGACTCAGGCGCAGAATGCTGGGGCCTCTAAGTGGCTAAAGCACTAAACCATACAACCTTTTCCCTTACTAACTTCTAATCTTTTTTTAAACTAGGCCTACTCATCTTTCAGAAGTCTTTGAGATGCCAGGTGTGTGCGTGTATCAGAAACATGGTGAGCTCCTCTCCTGGGAACCGGACACCAAGCATTCCTAAATCAACTGCTGCCATTGCCTGAAGATAGGGAAAAATCCTTTGTCAAGACTTGTCTCTGGTCACCTTCCAGGGAAGCACCTCCTGCTTCTTGTCCAGCTTAGCCTGGAAGAAAAGAATTTGCTTTAGTGACATCACCAAAATCCAGGGCCTGGCTACATAGAAGTAAACAAGATAATGCTTTGCCATCCTAGTCCCTAACCTCCCAACTATAACTTAGTAGAGGGACTTATTTGATCTTACGTACCCCAGAGGCAAATATAAATTTCCTTTTTACTTCTTTGTTTTCCTCTCAGGAGAAAGGCATCTTTGGTGCCCCTGCTGTATTTATCTTATGTTATAATAACACAGACTAAATGAGATAATGTGCTTCGCAAACCTTAGAGTTTATATAAATATCAGCTGTTATTGCCAACTGTTGTCACTGCTATTACTTCTTCCTAGCCTTTCTCAAGCTCCAACTTGACTTCTTCCACCATCCCTCCCACCCTTATCCTGCACAGAAAAGGGAACAGAAAGTGTTAACTTCAGTTGAGCTTCTCTTGGATCCAGAGGCATTTCCTTTCTTCCAAGTCTTAGCTTTGCTTCTTGCGTAAGTTTGGAGTTTTACTGTTTTCTTAGTCATCTGGTTTTTTTTTTTTCTGTTTTCAAGTCCTTTACAAAATAGCCAACTCTAACAATTTGATCCTCATTTGGCTTTTGTTTAAAAAAACACTAAATAATGAGTAAACAGCTAGCTCTTTCTGGTATCCTTGTTTAAAAAAAAAAAAGACTATAACATCCTCAAATTTCATCATAGGAATTTTCCACTGACCACAAAACATAGAGGAAAGGATGTTAGAGAGCACTGATTTCAACTCCCTCATTTTATGGATGGGGAAACTGAGGCCCAGGGAGTGAGGCAGCTTTGTTATTCTCAAATGGCAAGTTAGTATCAGGGAGAGGACCAGAAACCAGATCACTTCCTCATAGTCTAGTGTTCTTTTGCACTGGATTTTAGCCTTGGGACTCACCACCTACTTTCATAAGCCTCTTCCCTTTAATCTCCAGAACTACATAATCTAATCCTTTAATAGTCCTCAAGTCAAATGAAGTGACCCCCCTTTAGATCATTGTCTAATCGATCATTTCAGTTTGACTAACATTACAGCATGAAAGATGTTATGCTGGAGTATGAGGCTACAAAGATGAATACTTAAGTAGTTCTTTGCTCAACAAGATAACAGTCATTAGAAGGGAGAAGATTTGAAAACAATTAAATATGATAAAAGGTGTGACACCTATGGGTATGCATATGGTACTTTGGATGTCCACTGAATGACACTTGCGGTAGTGTAAAGTGTCCACATAAGCACATATACTACTCTCCCTCCCCTAAATAAAGGCAATGTGTCTCTGTATTATCCATAGAAGGAATGTAATGTCAATTGTCCACTGGGAGAGGAGGGGGGAGGAGGAGGGGAGATCCAGGGTCCAATAAGCCACCAGCCTATAGAGTCTCAAGTGTCTGTGACACGTTCTCCAAGGCATGACTCTAAAGCCAGCGCCCCCTTAGTTCAGGTTCTATGTTGAGACAAAATGCAGTATTCAAAGTCATTAAGCACTTAACAAAGATGGTTCTCTTCGCCCTGACATAGTAAGAATGTGCATCAAAGATACAGGGGCCCTTAAGTTTCCTTGGATGCTTCAGTTCTTCAGGGTCTCGTGCTTGAGGTGGTCTTAGGCCCCCACCAGGTCTCAGAAGCCTAGCCCCCAAATTCCTGGGACTTCTTGTTCCTCTCCATGATAGGAAGCTGTAGCAGGGAAGCTGGGGCCAATCAGGCCCCAAGGATAGCTTTGTCTTCTTTTAGGTAAAACTTCCCCATTAGGTGCATCAGGAAAACCCCAGTTCTATCAAATACCACTTCTTGGTCACAAGGTCCTGAGGATCTTCTAGGGGAACTCCCATCATTTAAATGCTTTTAAGACATTTACTAGATAGTCTTCTTAGCATGGGGAGTACTGAGAGAGAAGAAAGGGGAAAAACAAAAATGTAGAGAACAAAAGCCAGAAACCCCTAGGCCTTTCCTCCTGCCTTCAGAAGGACCAAGTCTCAGGCTCGCTGATCCATATGATGGATGATGCCAAACCTTTGCAGTTCACAATGTTCCTGACACAAAGTAGTAACAGTGAACCGGAGCACTCCCAAGAGCCACAGCAGAGCCACAGTGCAAATGATGACACCTCCAATACAGCCACAGATTTTTTCTCCTAATGGAAGGTAGTGGTGATGAGCAGGAGCATCTCCAGTAACAGTAGAAACATTCCTGTTACAGCCAACAATTCTTCATCCCATATCAGGGTCATCTGTACTAAAGTAGCTAAGCTCTAAGCCTCCTGTATGCATCCTATTCCAAAATCTAAGCTGATGTGAAGGCTCTTCTGTATCTTCCACTCAGTATTCCCTGACCTGCCTGCAAAAACTTCACCCTCTCCAACAGCCAATCAAGGAAATTATACTAAGCCTATGCCTCTGTGGAGGGGCTGCCCTCTTCTTCCACAGTGGCTAAATAAGGATTCTTCCCTTACACTCATCCAGTGACTCAGAATTACTACCAAGTCAACTAAGGGATCTCCTTTTCTTCCAGGAAAATACACACCAATGATATAGTTACATAGCAACAATTTTACATCCTCCATTCTATTAGAAGCAAGACAGTTCTCAACAATTTCACGCCTTGATCCCCCAAGCCCTTTCTGGGAAGGAGTTCCTCAAACTATCCCAAAGGAAAGGAAGCCTTTCAATTGAGGGGGACCTGAGCAACTTTTCCAAGGTATTGGGAGCCCTGTGGGAGGATGACGACCTTGATGCCAAGGCAACTCTGCTGGGAAAGGAAAAGGAAGGTCCAGAAAGGGTCAGCCAGAACTATGGCCTGAAACAGTTTTTTTCTTATCAGGTAAGTCTTCCTGGAGACTGGATTCAAGCAACCACTGGACAAGAGAGGCCTTCCCCTTTCCCGGGTAGCATTGATTAGTCCCAGATATGGCTTCTGGGAGGTTGGACACTTGACCTGGTCAGTCCGATGCATAATGATGTAGCTCCTGCTCAGCAGGGGCAAACCTCTTGCCCTGATAGGAAAGTGCCATTTTGCCAGTTAGCTACAGGTTGAGGATCACCTGAGTTAGGAATAGCACTTGTTCTTAGTTAAGGAGATCCTATAGTACTGTGCCCAGCACAACATGGTGTCACCACTAAAATTTCCAGTTCACATTGGACTTTCCCCAACTTTTACTGTTCTTATAATAGCTCTAATACGATGTTTCTGATGAGTGCTGACATGCCCCACAAACAGTTTTATATAAGGGGAGTCATCAGTAAATTCTTCCATCTTGATCCCAAAGGGATCCTTTGATTGTCTGATCCTGTTTTCTCCAGGCCCCAGACCACTTGGCCAGATCCATGACCATTGACTAGGAACTAGTATAAATGAAGATGTTCTCTGGCCCTGCTCTGAGAGAGCCCTCAAGGCTCTCTCCCATGCCAGCCATACAGCCTGGAGCTCAGCCCACTAGAAGGAGAGCTGGATGCCCATTCCTTAGGGCATGGGTCAGCAAACTATGACACAGCCAAATCTTGCCTGCCTCTGTTAAAAAAAAAAACATCCTACTCTTTGCTCACAGACCATACAAAAACAGGCAGTGAGTGGCATTTGACCCTTGGTCCATAGTTTGCCAACCTATGCCCTAGGGCATCCCCTGTTACCAGATTAATAGCTGCTGAAATCCAGTGGCATAATAGCCACTTTTAGCAAATGGAGCCATCAGTTAACCAGGTGATTTTTAGGAGCCAGATCCTTATAAGTGGCAGCACAAGAGGCAGTGTTCCAGGGTCTGGACTAGAGCCTCTGGCATGGTTTTGTTTGTGAAAGGATACTAATGCCAGAAGTGTCTTCTAAGCAAAATGATTTCTAAAATACCATTTCCATTTAGCAATAGGGAGCTTCATGCTCTTCCCATCTTGCTAGAGGGACCACCTTGCATCACTCAACCCATAATAGGCAACTCTGGACAAAGGATGATTATATTATCCTGTGTCATATAGCAACTAGGGCCCACTAAGAGATAACTGCTTGATTGGCTGACATGACAAAAAAGGAAAACAACATGTTGGAGAAAATGTGAGAAAATTGGGACACTAATGCACTGTTGGTGGAGTTGTGAACTGATCCAACCATTCTGGAGAACAATTTGGAACTATGCCCAAAAGGCTATAAAACTGTGCATGCCCTTTGATCCAGCAATACCACTTCTAGGTTTGTATCCCAAAGAGATCATTAAAAAAGGGAAAAGAACCCACACGTACAAAAGGCTCTTTTGATGTAGCAAAGAATTGGAAATTTAGTGGCTGTCCATCATTTGGGGAATGGCTGGACAAGGTGTGGTATACAGATATAATGGAATACTATTGTGTTATAAGAAATGATGAGCAGGTGGACTTCAGAAAAACCTGGAAAGACTTGTATGAACTGATGCTGAGTGAAGTGAACAGAACCAAGAGAATACTGTATACAGTAACAGTAACACTGTGTGATGATCAACTATGATTAACTTCGTTCTTCTCAGCAATGCAATCATCCAAGACAATTCCACAAGACTCATTAAGGAAAATTCTACCCATATCCAGAGAGAGAACAAATGGAGTCTGAATGCAGATCAAAGCATATTATTTTCACTTTGTGGAGGGTTGTGTTTTTTTTCCTTTTGTTCTGTTTCTTCTTTCACAACATGACTAATATGGAAATATGTTTTACATGATTACACATGTGTAACCTATATCAGATTGCTTATTGTCTTAGGGAGGGAGGTGGAGAAGAAGGGAGGGATACAAATTTGGAACTTGAAATTAAAAAAATGAATGTTGGAAATTATCTTTACATGTAATTGGGAAAAATAAAATACTATTAAAAAAATAAATCAGCATAAAAAAAGATCTCAAAATATCTCAGTCACAGGAATAGAGGGAAAAGCACTGACAAGTTTGTTAAATCCCATGCTACTCACCCTGGCCCTGAGCTACAGCATTAACAAGATCAGGAACAATTATAATGAAGGGCATAACAATTTCATTCAGCCTCCCATAGTCTATCATAGGTGGTGCCAGGTACTATCTGCTTTACTCCCAGGTAACACAGAGTTGTTGTAAGGGAGCTAGTACAATGCAGTAGTCCAGCTTCCTTCATCTCCATCACTAGAGAAGATGTATCTTTCAGACCCCTCACCCCCTCCCAGGGACCCAATATTGTATGTATTAACTACTTAGGGTGGTTCAGATCAATTCTAAGGGTTTTCATTTGACCTTACCCACAATAATAAGCCTAGAGGCTCTTTGTAGCCTCTCCAGAATGGTACAAATTGGCCAAGGGCTTTAGAGGATACCACTGGTTTGGTAGGGTTGAATGGCCCCTAGTTTCTAAGTGCTGAATTTCCCTGTACACTTTTACTAGCACCCCCATGCTCTGGCCATCAATCACTTCCTTATCAACACTGTATTTCAGGAGCCATACTCCAAACTCCCTCCAGAAGATGGTATCGTTGTCCCTCGCTCACATAATAGGATTTTAGACTCTGTGATTCCCTCCCTCCACCCTATTTGCACTGATAGCAATATTTTTCCATGTCCCAGCCTCCTGCTCAACGTTCACCAATTGATCAGCCCACACCTGAATGGTTGTGCAATGAGAAAGACCCATAGCTAAGTGAAATTATCCAGGTGGGATTTTGCCCAGAAGGCAGGGTTTAAATACCTCTGAGAGGTTGGGCATAGTGTGCAGTTTGGGGTGAGAGGCACACAAATCCAGTCTATCAAACCAGTTTGCTAAAGAAACTTCTCTCCCTTTCAGATCCCCATCAGTGAGCTGTCCGCAAAAGGAATTCCTCTTTACAAGGCCGGGTGAAAATAACCACCTATCTTAGCGACGTAGAAGGGCCAAAGAGCTTTGCCAGTCTAGAGGAAAATGAAGTTGACTCAGAGAGTTCCCTCCAGACTGTGGAAGGGCACAGAGAGTCTTTCAGGATTGGTTACATTAGACTATTCCCTCGGGAGCCATTTCTTCAGATACTTTTCATATTTCTCTTTGAACCTCTCCTACATCCACATCAGTTCCTTGTCGGGAACTGTCTCTTCCTCCAAATTTCCCCACCACCACCACCACCACCTGCTCCCTCAGAGTCTGGTGTTGTCCTGCCTTGGGAACAGTGATAAGATAAACCTGAACTGTCCATCCATCAGTGGGAGTGCCCTGGTCTCAGTCTCAAGTCTACTCTCCTCCAGTCTCCTGGTTCTGATCTCGGCAGCTACTGAAACCTCTGGGTCAGAAACCATGGTGGGGGCAGGGGGAGGGGTTTCCTTGCTGGGTTTCCTTTTTTCTCACTCCCATCAGGAGAAATCTCTTTACTTGTGTGACCTCCACTAACTGTACCTTGGTTTTCATTGCACGATGCCTGAAATCTGAGAGCCCCATCTCTCAAGTCTGCTGAATGTGCAGGCCCTTTTACTTTCAGTCTTATTACACTGGCAATCCACCTTCTGCAGAAGACTCAATAGCATCCAGAGAATGATGGCCTCATTGCTTTCTTTACCCATCCGGATGGTGTCCTCCAGCCCCCAGTGAGCCGATATCTCTCTGCCTGAGCCGGAGACTTACAGACTCCATCAGGAGGGCTCTTTCAACAAGAAGCCATGCAGTGTCTTATCATGCAATCACACTAGCCTAGTCTCTTCGTGGCTAGGACTTTTCATGCCCTCAATGACCACAAAGTAGGTCAGGGAAGCTGAGGTCAATCAGGCCCCTAAAAGAGTTCTATCTTCTTTTTGGTCAATGCTGTGAGTGGGAGGAAAGAAGTTGCATTAGGGAAATGCTGGTCCCATCACACACACACACACACACACACACACACACACACACACATATATAGATAGATAGATAGATAGATAGATAGATAGATAGATAGATAGATATAGATATATAGATATATGCCAGGGAACTTCCTAACCAGTGCCGAGGAATTTATCCCCCACTAGTCTGGGTTCTTCATTTATCAATATATATCTTTAAAAATACTAAAATTAAGAAATCTGGGGGTGGCTAGGTGGCACAGTGAGTAGAGCCCTGGCCCTGGAGTCAGGAGGACCTGAGTTCAAATCCATCCTCAGATACTGACACACTTGTTAGCTGTGTGACCTCGGGCAAGTCACTTAACCCCAATTGCCCTGCCCCCCCCAAAAAAAAAACGAAAAAAAAAGAAATCTGTGGTTCTGCCCAAGCCTTGTGTGTTGAAATTGTACCTTGTTCTGGAACCCTCACCACAACCCTCCAAATTACTATATTAAATAAGCTTATAATTAACTAGTATAAGGTAACAATAGTAGGAAGATTGCAAAGGGAAACTTAAAATCACTAACAAACTGCCACATAAATCAAGGGAACATAACAGTTACTTGCAAACAGTCTCATAAATTGGGGAGCATAGGAGCCACTTGCAACTGCCTCTTAAATTAATTGAAGCTATATCCTGAGACTATGTACTAAATTAAGGGAAGCCAGCTCAGCCTTGATGCAACCGCCCCTTGGTCCTGCTAAGGGCCTTAGTCTGTAAGCCTCACATAAGCTCCAGACACAGGAAGTAAGACAGCAAAACCCAGCAAAGCATTATGCTAATCAACTAACCCTAAGGCATTGCTGATAATTTCAAAATGATATGGATATGTTAATGACCCCCCAACCCCCACCAAAACCTTATAAAAACAAGACTCCAACTCCTGCCCACCCTAAGGGTCCATACCGCCCAACTGATCCAGATTTATTGTAAATGACTCTCAGTGTTCCTCCACCTCCCCATTCTTTTCCCTGCTGCTGCCTACCTCTCTTTACCAGTCTGTCTTGTCCCAGTGCCATTTGCCTCTGTTCTCTCTGTGCCTTATTAAAGTTAAAACAATACTCTCCATTTGCTACCATCATGGTCTTTCCCAGTAAGTATCCCCAAAACCACCTGTGCCTGCCCCACCTCAACCCAAAGGAATTCCCTCACAGTCTCATTCCTTAGTCATAAACAGGGAGCACCAGGACTAAGACTATATGCTACTTATAGCTATACCTAATGTGAACAAGGGCAGCTAGGTGGCAGAGAGGATAGAGCACAGCTTGGAACCAGAAGAACTCATCTTCATGAGTTCAAATCCATCCTCAGACACTTACCAGCTGTGTGACCCTGGGCAAGTCACTTAACCCTGTTTGCCTTAGTTTCTTCATCTATAAAATGAGCTGAAGAAGGAAATGGCAAATCCCCTCCAGTATCTATGCCAAGAAAACCCCAAAATGGGATCACAGAGAGTCAGGCACAACTGAACAACAGCAACGATGATAACAAGCATAGCATGATGAATTCATCAGTAGAAAGCAAGGGTGGGCAGCTGAACCTCTTTCCTCCTAGGAGGACTTTTTAACTATATTTGGTTGCAATAAGTCAATTTAATAATTCCATAAGTTAATTAACAATTCACCTTGCATCTAGAATTTCCCTTCTCAGTCAAGAGCTCCATATTCTCTGCACAGAGGCATTAAACTATTGTGGCATGGTCTGACATGCATCCTTAATTTGAGGGAAAAAGATGTCAAAGGGTTCAAGGAAAGAAGAAGTAGGATCCCATGACTTAACCTCTACAAGAGAAGTCAGCTCAAAATGTATAAGATGTTCTCAAGGAGTAAATTCTGAAAAATAAAAATAGAAACAGCTTCAATGAGGAAAGCGGTGGGGAGGGGAAGTTGTCTAAAATACCAATGCGGGTGCACTCACAATTCACTAACAAACTTAGATTTTTTAAAAGGCATATCTCACAGTTATTCAAACAAACTGCCCTCCATAGTATCGTCTGCTGGCTATGTACATGTGTGAAATGGAATCAAGTTCATGTAAGTGAGGATGAATACAAGAGAAAAACCCAGTCCTGAGAGAGTTGTGTCAAGAGTGCTAAAGTTTAGAATGAGCCAGGGTATAATTAATATTGTTAAGAATAACAACAACAAAGGCATTTTTATCAATGCTAGGAACATGAGGAGGACTAAAGGGAAAAGACCACAAGCTCAGCGGATGGGACAATGAGAGCAAGGTCACAAAAGCAGAGTTACTTAATTCTTATTTTGTTCCTTTTTGCTAGGGAAAGACAAATGAGGTTTGGACTCTAGAACAAATGTAGTCACCAGAAAGTTAAAACCCCAGATGAGTAAGGAAATACTAAAGAGAACACCTAGCTTCCCTCAGTAACTTCAAATCAGCACGCCCAGGGGAATTGCATTGCAGGTTACTAAAATAAATGGTGGGAGTGATTGCTAAACAATTGTCGGTGAGCTTTGAAAGTTCATGGAGAAGAAAAGAAATGCTGTGGGATGGGAGAAAGGCATATGTTGTCCTGATTTTGAAAAAAGAAAAATGAAGATTGTGGAGTCTGAAAACAAGAGGTCACTGAGCCTGACTTTGATTCCTTGCAAAATTCTCAAACACATTATTGAAGGGAATATTTGTGACCACTTAGAACGGAAAGCAGTGATCTCTAAGCTCAAATGTTACTTCCTCAAGAAAAAATAATTCCAGTGAAGCATGCCTCCAGCCTCTCAGCAAAAAGTTGCAGAATAAGGCAAATATTTCTAGTTAT
The DNA here is from genome assembly GCF_011100635.1 of Trichosurus vulpecula. NCBI lineage: Eukaryota > Metazoa > Chordata > Mammalia > Diprotodontia > Phalangeridae > Trichosurus > Trichosurus vulpecula. The sequence continues at coordinate 94,481,012 of NC_050577.1, read as the reverse complement.
AACTAATGTGCGAATTTGTTTTCTTTAACAGTACCTCTTTATACAAGAAAGGATCATATGGGGGTGAGGAGGTGTCAGTGGAAAATGACAACGAATTTTTTAAGACCATCAGTAAAATAATCCCAAAAAGGCAATGCCAGACTAACCTCATCTCTTTTATGACACAATTAAACTGGTGGATCATATGAATGCTATAGACAGAGTTAGCCTATATTTCATCATAACATTCTACGAAACTTCTCATGCCCTTCATGAACCACGTGGAGAGAAGCAGCCTAGAAGATACTGGTGCTAGGTGATTCTGAAACATTGTGATCAAAACCAAAGAATCATCATTAATAGATCTGTACCAACTTGGAAGGAAGTCTCTAGTGAAATACTTTTGAAAGCTTTTCTTGGCCTCAGACTTTTTAACATTTTTGTCATTGGCCTAGATGAAATATCTGAAGGGCCTCACATTCTATCTGGAATCCCTCTTCCATTTGAACCATGGACAAGACATCTCCCATGACAGTGGGGAACATCTTAGGCAAATATACATCTCCCTGTATTGTACTTTACTTGACACAAATAATCAGAGGGTCATTTAATAGATATTTTTGTGTTTTCGTTTATCAGAGAATTTGTATGATCTTTTTATATGATTCCTTATTGAAGGAGAATTGTGTTGGTAACCAAGGTACAATTAACACAGTGGGATCTTATATTCTCTGCACCTTTCAGCCAAATTATTGTAGCTGTTCAGTCATTTCAGCCATGTCCAATTCTTCATGACCCCATTTTGAGGTTGGCAAAGGTACTGGAGTGGTTTGCCATATCCTTCTCCAGATCATTTTATAGACGAGGAAACTGAAGCAAACAGGGTTAAGTAACTTGTCTAGGGTCATACAGTTAGTAAGGGTCTGAGGCTAGATTTGAACTCAGGAAGATGATTCTTCCTAACGCCAGGCCTTGTACTCTACTGCTGCACCATCCAGCTGCCCCCATCTCCAGTACAGATTTCCTCAATAAACTTAATCTGATCCAGCTACTCTACAAAGGTTTGTCTCTCTAAGTGCTATTTCTACTTTTTCATATATAGTATGTTTGTGCTAGGTTATTAGTATCCAAATATGGTGATTCTCAGATTATTCCATTTTCCATCTATTTGTCATTCCTATGATAGTTTAAGCTGTGAATGATCCTGGAAGAAAATGGTTCAGTTTATCTCATAGAAGGCTTTCTGCAGTCTAATTTTCGCTTACATAGCTTTTCATTATTTTATGAAATAACACAGCTTGTTATTTCCTGCTTTCCTCTTCTATGATGTTTTACAAATGAGTTTGTATTCTCAATAGAAGCTCATGTTTATGAATGATTCAGTACTGTTTGCATCAAGCCCCAAAATGTTGCAGGGCTGATTATCCAGAAAAAGGCCAAGCTATCAAGGAAAACTAAATGGATTTTCCTTCCTCTCTCATGATTCAGTTTGTGGGTTCCATGTTAGGTGCAGCAGATAGGAATCACCAAAAAGAACAAAGTTGCAAAGATGGTAGAAAGAGAAAATGGCTCAGTCTTGTCTGTTTTAAAGCTAAAGGAAAGCCTTGGGAAGAATTTGTTGCTCTGCTCTCTAGCTCTCCAGTCAGAAGGGAAAGACAGCTGAGGGTGCTAAGAAAATGTCAAGTATCAAAGCCGAATCAGTCTCCACGATAATGAAATTTCAGGTGATGAACTTATTGGGGGAAGTGGGGGAGTGCAAATGACATGTTCCCTTTTACAGTCAGATTCCTAGAAAAAAAACTAGTTTCTATTTGTTGCCTCCCACATCCTTTCCTCTCAGTTATTTCTCCACCCCTTAAAAATCTGGCTTCTAGTCTCTTCACTCAAAGGAAACTGTTCTCTTCAAGGTTACCAATGTTTTTTTTAATTCCAAAATCTAATGTTCTTTGCTCAGTCCTCATTCTTCTTTACCTCTCTGCATCATTTAACAATGCGGACTTCCCCCTCCTCCTGAAAACTTTCTACTCCCTCAGTTTTTGAAACATTGTTCCATCCTGGTTCATCTCCTCCCTCTCTGGCTGGTTCCTCTCAGTCTCCTTTGCTAGATCTATATTTTGATCACTATGTGTGAGTGTACAACAGGGCTCTATTCTGGCTTCCTATTATTTTTTTTGCATCAAGGTGAGTTCAATGATTATTTCTATGCAGATGATGCCCAGATCTATATATCCATCCTCAATGTCTCTCTAGAGTTCCAGTATTATATTACTATTTGCCTACTGGACATAATCTTACTAGAGTTACCCTCCATAAGCATCTTAAATTCAACATGTATAAACCAGACCTCAGAACCTTCTCCCACTACTGAAAAAAAACCCTCCACTCTTCCTAATTTCCTAACTTATATGGTTCTATTGAGGGCAGCAATTCCTTCTAGTCACCAAGGTATGCAACCGTGGGATCATCCTTGATTCCTCACTCTCCCTAGCTCGCACATCCAATAAATTGCCAAATTTTGTCAAGTCTGCCTCTACAACATATCCAGTGCCTTGCTTCGGTCCCCTTTTCTCCACTTAGCCCAGCCCTCATCATCTCTCTTCTAAACCATGGCACTATTCTCCTCCTTGGTCTCCCTCCCTCAAGCTTCTCCCCTGTCCAATCTGTCCTTCACACAGATGGCAAAATGATATTTCTAAAGTACAAATCTGACCATATCACTCCGCTGTTTAAGAAACCCCAGCTACTTTCTAATGGCTAGGATAAAAAATATAAATTTCCCATTGAAGTCTTTCATAATATGGCTCTGACCTAGGTTTGCAGTCTTATAATTGATAGAGATAGAGAAGTCAGAAATAGGAACAGGATCAGGGGGATGGGAAAGATAGGGAAAATTGCTACAGTTTTAGACATTTAGGTTTGAAGTACCAGTGGAACATTCTAACAGAGGTAGACAATAGTGGTTAAAATTCTAGTATGGAATTTAAGACTCAGGATAAGAACTATGGGTTTGAGCCGGCCACATAGATACACAAGTTGAGGTTCTGAGAACGGATGAGATCACCAAGGGAGAAGCTAAAGAGAGAGCGAAGAACAGATGTGATGGGTTATGGGGTCAAATGCTATTTAGCAATTAAGAAGGATGGAGACTGAGAAAAAGCCACTGATGACTTTAGAAACTCAAAGGGTTAGAAGCCAGAATGCAAAAGCTTTAAGTGGGTGGTAAATAAGTTGTCATAAGCCAGGGCTGACCAAAACAATCTGGTACCTCCTGTTCAATTCTGGAACAAAATGAAGCACTCATAGATCTGACTCTAACAAAAGATTTGTTTACCCACAGCAGGAGGAAGATATTCCCCAAGGTTATTGAATGAAAACAACATATTAATTCAGCCAAGCACAGTTTCCCAGTGTGGGTCATGCTGTCAGAACTCAATTAGAAGCCTCAGAGAGAGGCTCATACTAAGTAAGGCATCTAGGAAGCCATATCAATGGCCTAAGCCTTAGTCTCATTTTAAGGAAAAACAGCCTTAAGCTGTTTCACCCACTGTATAAGTAAAATATATAAGTATAGAGTACCTTTCCAGAAATGTGGCAGTGAAAGAGAAAAGAGAAATGAAAGTTAGCTTGAGTAACTAGAATTGAAAGGGAAAAAAAATTAATGGTGGGAGAGTTTGAAGATGCTGGAAAGAGAAAGGAAATCCTGGAGGATAATGAAGGAGGATAGGATGAAGTGAGTAGGTGAAAGTTTTAACCTTGGCTAGAAGAACCACCATTTTCTTGGGCATGGAAGGGAATGCAATCCAATTGGACAACATCTATTAAAGACCTCTGTAAAAGGCATTGTGCTTTGTGGAATGGCTTTGGGGAAGAGTGGGGGAAGGAAGGGAACTGAGACTCCCTGATTAGATTGGGAAGTTTACCTAAATAACTCACTAATAGAACATAAAGGAGTGACCTAAACAACCTGACTATACAGTGAGAAGGTATTCCCTAAACAATTCGATAATATAATAAGCCACTGCCAATTGGACAAAGACTACCGAGGGCAGGGAATTTCTAATAATTGACTAAGATAAGCCATGTGGCCTAGGTAAAAGACAAAGGTGACCCCACTCTCTGAGACAGTTGAAAGGAGAGCCAGCTTTTAAGGACTCATTTGTGTGTCTTGCAGAGGGAAAGGACTCTCTCTCTCTCTCTCTCTCTCTCTCTCTCTCTCTCTCTCTCCTGCTCGCTCTTTCTCTCTCTCTCTCTTCCCCTCCCTCCCTCCCCACTCCCTATAAAAAATGGAATTCTGCAGCAGAAGCACGTGCCCATAGGAAACATGCTTGCATACAACCTGAGAACATGTATAAGCATTTCTGAATTCATCATATTGTTTATAGTTCAAAAGATAGTAGTAGTATATATCATAAGTAGGGGTTAAGGTCCTGTGAAGTCTTTATGTTCAAAAATGTTGGGAACCACCATACTAAGAACTCTCTGAGACAATTTCAGCCTGCGGATGGAGGCAGCTGTCTTCCTAGAAGTGAACCACCACCACCCACGCCGCCAGTACTTAGTATTTATTTAGTCTACATATATTTTATACATGAGGGGCACTGATGGTATAGTGGATAGAAAGATGGCCTCAAAGCCAGGAGGACCTCAATCTGACACCTGCTAGTTGCATAATGCTGGACAAATTACTTAGACTTTCAGTTCCTCTAGGAAACTCCATAAGACAACAAGGTGCCAGCCTGCATTGGTAGAGGGAATTCCTTGCCTGGGAGATCTCCAGTTCAATGAAATCACTAGTCCAGTCCCTATAGCCATATTTTATATCTATTCATCTGTGTCCATGTTATTCCCATCCACCCCCTCCCCAAGCAGAATGTAAACCTCTTGAGAGTAGGAATTTTTTTTTGGTTTTGTATCTATATTGTTTTACATATACTAAGTATGTAACAGGGGTCTGGTGCATATGTAGAGCACCTCTGATGGTGTCTCCCCATGTGAAGAAACTAGGGAGCCTGCTTCTGGGAGAGTCATCGTGATGCATAAGGGTAATGCCCTGGAGAGACCCTGGAGCAAGGACACATATTCCATAA